>NC_048278.1:8771320-9071320 GCF_009762535.1 Notolabrus celidotus
CCTTCCTCTTTTAATCCCGCACAGGAAGCCGGTCGAGCCGGATGAGGACCTGAGGGAGGACAGGGAGGAAGAGCAGGTGCTACATCCACAGCACCAAATAAAACACACTCTATGAAGTGCTAAGAGAGACCGATGCACTTCATCAGTTTGTACTGTTTACACAACCTGCGTGCACTAAGTCTCAGTGATTCTCTGCTTGAGTATCCCAACACAATGTTATTCCTCTCCTCCTAGATTTACTCGTAGTAAAAGTAAATAAATGAAGCCAAAATAATGATAAATGCAAGCACCCATAGGAAAATAAATTTAGAGGGGAGATCTCAAAAGTGATTCATTTATGTCTCCTGGACAACAATGAGATCTGTTTGAAAGCAAAATGAGACTACAGCTTATGTCTCCTGTTTCTCATTCTTGCCTTAAGAAAAAAAGTTGCAAAAAGTCTCAGCTTAGTCTCCCTTTCAGTTCAAAAGGAGATCTTGTCAATGTCTGAAATGATTCTCAGGTATTTCTCAAGTTTTGTGACTCCTTTTGAGCTCAGGTGGAGAAATCAGGGAGCTCTCTCAATTGTCTCAATCTAACCTCATCCATTTGTTTTTGTCAGACTCAGTTTTTGTGTCTCAAGTTGAGCTCAGATGGAGCAAAGAAAGAGCCTGAGCTCATCTTTTCATGAACATTTATAGTGCCCTGCAAAATTAAGATTTCAATGTAATTGCCCACAAACTTACAATTCTCATTAAAACATTTGAACCACTTGAAAGATCAGCTATTTAGATGTCAAATGATCTCTTCTTTGACTTCACAATATGGTCCTTCCTTTACAAGTCTGTTTGGAACAAAACAACTTCACAAAGATTTAGTGTATTTGAGAGAAATTGCAAAAGATAGAAATTTCATAGCAGGTATGACAGACGATTTATTTAAAATATGGGCCGCAAAAGGGCTGACCAGATTTAGCCAGATTATTACAATTAAAGGAGTGGATTCCTTTGGGCGCTGGTGGCCTATAGCACCCCACATACAGAAGCTACAGTCCTCGTCGCAGGGGTCGGCGATTCGATTCCTGGCTGGTCGACCATTTCCTGCATGTCTTCCCCCGCTCTCTACTCCCCACATTTCCTGTCTCTCTTCAGCTGTCCTGTCAAATAAAGGCAAAAAGGCCAAAATATATATTTAAAAAAAGAGAATAAAATTAGCCATTAATGAGATCTCTCATTTAAGTCTCAAATAAGACTCATGTCATGGTCTCAACTATTTACCCGAGTGAATTTTAGGAGAAACTAATGAGAAACGAATGAGAACAATTTGAGGCCTGAATGAGGCTGAAGTGAGAATCTCAATTTTGTCTCTAGAGACTTAGAAGAAAAAGCCTTGAGCAGTAAAATGTTCCTCTAGGCATGTGTGAACTTGTTTATTTAGCTGAACTGGTCTAAGGGTATTCGTAAGATATGAAATAAAGATGTCTTTTGGAGGGGAGGCCCCTTTGTCAGACACAAAGGATTTAAACTGTGAGTTAAGAAACACAACTGATTGGTTGTGTAGAAAATCACTTTGAATGCAATAAATTCAAAAGTAAGTACATTATTGAACAAGAAGAAAAAACATCCATTTAGTTTGACAGGATGGCGTATTATGGTAGGAATGCTAATACGTTCAATATTCCATCAGAAAACATTTCAAATCACAAATTTTTCATTCACACCAATAAATTATTGTTTATAATTGCTGCTATTTCAATAAAAAACTACAATAAACCCTTAATAAATAATAAGATACATTCAGTGAATTTCATGCTAGTGCTAATGTGTTCAAAATTAAATTAGGGTAAAAACAAGTGAAAAAACTATAACATGTGACAATCAAGTGTAAGTATTTTACCTCCCTAAAGTAATGCTAAAAATAATATGATGAAAATTGTTTGATGTCTCCTTAAAGCATCACTTAAAAAAAACTAACAAAAAAGAAACCTGCTACCTTAATTAAATCCATGAGATATATTGTGATAACTGTGCAGTGACAAGGGTTAATTTTCCTGTTCATTATATTCAGGTTGTTAATTAAGATTATTACGTTGAAATACTTAATTCTGATTGGTGAAAACTCCCTAACAATACTTATTAATTCTTAACGAGAAAAGCAACGCCAGGTACAACCAGCTCATCATGTCAAATCTTCAGCAGAACGGAGTCTGAACAATAAAATTAATGATTTCACGTCTGCTTGTTAACAATGTGGCAAAAACAACAGTGGTAAACAGCATGGAAGATGTTTTAAGTACCACTTTTAATTTTATTTGGAGCACAACATTTTTAGATTGGTGGTGACTAAACTGGAGAAAACAGATGCGAAGCATCCCAAATCCATAATACATTAAGGGCTTTGACAAAGTAACAGGACAGGCTGAGTGAGAAGAAAATGCCAACAGGTGAACACACACACCAGTTATAGGGAGGAGGACATTATACAGGTCCTGCTATTATCTGTTAAAAATACTAACATAAATAATGTCATGTTAATCTGATTGGTAAAATGGCTGATCAGAATACCATCACCCAGGAACGCTACCAAATTTCAAATAAGAGAAAAAAAAACTAATAAGCTGAATGTTTAAATCAACAATATATTTTCTTTAATCAAAGCTTTGTGTAAACATGTTTGTATTAGTTGGTTGACAGCAAATAAGCTGGACAAGGTAAAGTGAACAGGTGGTTATGAAAATTAGAACCCTGTCAAGATGAGCATACCCCAACTCCTTACAAGGCTCAGATGCAGAGTATCATGTAACAAATCGTTCTTGCTAAATGCAGTTTGTTAAAATTATTAACCTAGCTACAAGTACAACAAACTCTACATCAGGGCACACCTCTGAATGATTTTATAAAGAGACACGTGTTTGAAGAGTTTGACCCACAGTCCCTGTTGGAGTCTCCTCCTTCTCTCCTCTGGGTTTCTGTCACATGTTGAACGTCTCACACACATACACTCCATATCGCACTTTGTCGTCTAACATCTCTCCACTGAGCCAAATGGGAACCTCAGGATGTTTACGTCTCCCAGCAGCTCTTATAGAGTGACGTCCGGTGTTAATTAAACACAATGCAGCTGAATCCCACCATGACCAATTTAATCCATCCTGTCTGAGAGGGAGGAGAGAACAACGTGTCAGATGGGAACTGTCTGTCTGAAGGAACTGCATCCGGGGGGAACACAGTGGCAGACGGACCGACTAAGAATAGCAGAGTCAGACTGACAGGATGGGTGGATGGAGGACCAATTTATGCTTGGGCTGATAAGAAAACACAAAGGTGAAAACTGTACCATCTTGTTTTCTCCAAACAGCAAAATTATCTTGAAAATATAACAAATTAATTAATTCAAAAAAACTGAGAAACCAAAAAAGTACTTCGCTTAAAAATCGTATAGAATCAAAGGTTACAGGACGTAAAGACTTGGAACAGATTAAAACCAGCAGATTAGTTTTACATCAGTCTCACAAACCTCATATGCAGAGAATAAAGGACTTCCTTATTGTCTCTGTGAGCTGCATGCCAAAATACACATAAAAGGATTAGTGAAGGGGTTTTCTGGCTCTGTACCAGCTATATTTATGTCACAGGCATCACAAATAAAGTATGGCAGCACTTTCAGAATGCTTTTCAAAGCAAAAGCTGTTTTTTTTCTGTGAGAAGACTCCCCTTGTTCTCATAGAATGCTTTCATTCTGAAGTTTTGCACAGGACAGTTATTTGGTAATAAAGTCCCCTGCACAGCTCTTTATTTAAAGCTGGGGTTGGTAATCAGATTTAGATACACTTTTTGTTATACTGGTTAAAATGATCTTTATGTCCCGATGTCAATCAATACATAATGTGTTCCTAAAAAAAGAGCGAAAAAAAAAGCTGCTATCTACAGTCAGAGTAAACTTGGGAAAACACCAACCAATCCCTGCCATCAGGAGCCAAATTATGATCCCGTACTGCCGTTCTGCGCGCCTCCTGCGTGTACATTTCATGTTTGTTTTAACTTTCACTATGAGAATGTTTTGGTGTTTTCCTACTGCTGAGTGAGACATGAGTTGTTATGGTGCAAAACACAAACGTTGTGCTGAGGACCGGTTTTGAATCAGTCCCGATCATATGGTCGCGAATCAGCGGCGCTCATACATGTGAGCGGTGGCGTCGTTTTGGAGGAGCTCCGAGGGGAGGGGGGAGGGATTAGACGGAGTCCTGAGGAAATGCTACATTCAAATTCATGCTAGTTTTCCGTGACTACCAACCCTAGCTTTAAGCCTTTACTGAACTTTCGTTGGATAAAAAAATTTCATTACTCATGTTGGCTGCAGGTAAATATGGCTGTTATCAAATATTAGATAGATAGATAGATAGATAGATAGATAGATAGATAGATAGATAGATAGATAGATAGATAGAACTTTCTTAATCCTTTGGGAAGGTTCCCTCAGGAAATTCAGATTCCAGCAGCCAGGTTACACCAAAGGACAGAAAATACAGCACGCTGATACAAAAGATAAAAAATCACAGGTGATATACACACAGTACAGTACACAGTAGCAGCAATATACATATACAAGTCTAAAAAGAAATACCGGTGCAGGTTTATGATAAAATAGCAGCAGCAATAATACATAGATAGATAATTAACTATAAATAATGAGTAGTGCAAGCTTGTTTGAATTGTGTTGTGGTCAGTTCAAATATTATCACGCTATGGGAAATATTTCCTCATGTGCGATCTCACTTTTGTGCCTCTACCTGTCTGCCCCTCTCTCTCTGCTCAAGTGGTTTCTGAGCAGAAAGATAGGAAAAATGAGATCAGATCTATCCCTGACACCCGTATAACACTTGAACACTTGAAAGTACCCAATATGGAAAACTATCTTAAATAAAACAGTCATAACTCATGTAGGCTGGAAGTATGTAATTGTACTGAAAACATCATGTTTCACATGTTTCTAGCAAGATCTCGCCTCTTCCCTCCTCTGTGTGAATATGTCTGTGCACAAAGCTACTGTTATTTTATATGTAAATTAAGAACCCGTTTTAATGTAAATGAGATCCTTTTTCTTAAAGCTTAACCTCAGAAACAGTTCCTGTAGGGCAAACAGTCCTAGGGCAAACACCCTGTCACATGTGGAGTAATTATAACATATATTTTATTTATATGTATTCATTATGACTTACAGAATATCTCATGCCTGTTCACCCTTTCTTGTAAAGAGTTGATCCAGGGACTTTTATAAAGCCGAGTCGTTTGAATAATATATGGTTTATGGTCTCATTTTGACCAAAACTTATGGGAGAGACAAAGCTGACAGCAGCATCTCAAGCAGCCAGCATGCAGCCTGTGTGAATGCCATGATGGCACGAACCAGAGCAGTCATGTGCCATGGCCGTCACACAGCCAGCAAACCTTCTGTTTGAAGTGGCCGTTAAAGACTGATGTCAGCTGTTTTTTGTTTTAGGTGGACTTTACCTTTAAATCTTTCAAAATGGAAGTTTTCCCAAATGATTTCAGACCCTTAAAATAAAAATCTCAACCTGAAAAAAACACTTAAATGGATGCTGTTTGATGTAATCTATCAGAGCAAATGCAAAACTTTGTACACTTAAATCATTCAGGCTCAAAAATGTGTTGAAAAATATCAGCTTCCCTGAATTATTGCAGCTGATTGAATGTTATTGCATGTGGAGCAATGAGGTGAACTGTGTCACTACAGGATTAAATTCAGGGATTCATACTTCTTCCACCTGTGATTCTCATCGTCCTCGGAGAGGATGCTAAATGATGTGTTAAATATGCAAAAATTGCAGCATTAGTTAAACAATCTACCTTTTCTCTCCATCCATTATCATTATCTGTACCGCTCCATGCTCAGTTCCATAACATCCATAACAGCCTGCGTGTGCTTTTGTGCATGTGTGTGCATACACGTGCATTTGTGTACATAAGAGAGAAGAGAAAACAGGCATTTCACGTGTTACTCGGCACAAGTGCAGAAAAAACAAGCATGCTTTCTGTGTGGATGGTGAGTGTGTGCTTCTGTGTGTGTATGTGGTGGAAAATGAGTGTGCATGCATCCTCTAAATCACATCACACGGCTAATGTAGATGTTAAATTGAATCGGCTGCTGCATCATTTGTCTGCTGGATCGTTACTGGTAATACGTCTGTCATATTAGCGAGGCATTCTTCATCTGGACAGTAAAACCTCCTCCTTGTGCTCGCTGGAACGGCGGGGCTTAAGTGGTTGTATTTTTTCATTTGTGTTTTCCATTTGTGCGTCCTCAGAAATAAGATAAATGTCATGCTCACACTGTTTATTGTCACTCTGTTAAAGACCAGTGTTAGATAGAGGACAGACTGAACCATACTGTAGAGCGGAAAGATGTGAAAGTGACGTCTACTGCGCATGCAACAAAAAAACAAAACAATTTTAGTTATTTTTACTGGGTCCATATTTTTTTATTCATCTATCATAGACTAGGTTGATTGTATACAGATAAACAATGCAGATATATAATGCACAGTTACAGGTGATATAAAGTGGTGCTGTGACAGCCTCTACTCCCTGTACAGGAGTAGAGTAGCTTTGTGGGTGATGCAACATTTTGAAACATAATCCTGTAGAGTTCCTCTAATGTGAGCCAACAGTCACTGTTGACTCTTTTGGAGATGTTGACATCTATTTCAGTTTCATAATGTGCATTGGCCACTAAAAAAGACCAATTATGTGGTTCTGTATTGTAATATATACCTAAAATCATGCAATGTTGGATGTCCACATTGAACCTCTGCAAAGTTTAGTGACAAAAGAAGGAGCTGTTTTCTTTTCCCAAAGATGAAGACACCAGAAAGTAGGGAAGTGTTTATGCTTTTGGGACAAAAAACACTTCACTGATGACTCCTTTGTAAACAAAGGCCAGAACAGCCAGCTGGATTTGTGTCTCAACTGTTATTGAAACCTGGGGATGTCCCATCTATGAAGACGTTCCATGAAGGCTCAGAACCATAAGCTGTGTAGGGTAGAACATGCAGAAAGGGGAGTTTTTCTTAATAGTGACTGTGTTTATATCACTTCAACTTGTATAAGGATGTTTCAAAAACACAAGAAAAATAGCTGGAAACATAAAAATCTCAATGGAAGTGAGCAGTAAAGAGAAAGAGAGAAAGAGAAAAAACTTGCTAAACATGTGCTGTTACTATTTTAATCAAGACCACAATCTTTTCCTCAGCCATGTAGTTTGCTGCCCTGACATAGCCGAACTGTGATAATGTGTAAATAGCTGTCAAAGTGTATTCTAATGTGTCCTATTGAGAGTGTAACTTTACCTCTTCATTTTACAGTTAAACATGACCTCAGGTATGTATGAAAGCTAATTTGACTGCAGAGCCCTGAAGGTGTAAAACTGAAGCCACAAGACCAGCATTGAATAGTTGTGGGGTTCCTCAGGGTTCTATTTCAGGTCCTTTACATTTTTACCTTTCAATGCTGCCCCTTATAAATATCATCTGGAGGCACAGCATAAGTTTCCATATTCATATTGTTACAAAACATCCATCTTCTTCCCCTTATCCGGGGTTGTGTCGCAGTGGCAGCAAAAATAAGCAAGTCATTCCAGTCATCCCCCACCCAAGCAATGTTTTCCAGCTCCTCCAGGGGGATCCTAAGGCATACCCTGGCCAGATGGGATTTAAAATCCTACAGTGAGCTCTGGGTCCAGCCTGGGGTTTTCTCCAAGTTGGATGTGCTCAGAACCCCTCCAAAGGGATCACCCAGGAGGCATCCTTATCAGATGCCTGAACCACCTAAACTGGTTCTTTTCAGCGCAGTAGTCCCGACTCCACTTCGAGCTCCCTCCAGATGCCTGAGCTCCTCACCCTATCTCTAAGGCCGAGCTGAGACACCCTGCAGAAGAAGCTGATTTCAGGCATTTGTTTCCCTGATCTCATTCTTTCTGCACTACCCAAAGCTCATGACCATAGGTGAGGGTTGGATCGTAGTTTGCTTGTTACATTGAAAGCTTTGCCTTTCGGCTCAGCTTCCTCTTCACCACTACAGTCTGGTACAGAACCTGCATTACTGCTTAAGCTGCACCCACCTGTCAGTCTTGTGATCCATTCTACAGATCCATTGCACCACTTTGCACAGGACTGATTTTTGCGCATCTGTTCTGAGTAAATTTTCACAACCGTCATTTTGGAATAAAGGGATTAATGACCACGTGAAGAGAAAAGATGAGAGGACAAATCTAATTTTTCAGTAGTTTTTTTTATCTTTTGTCTTTCCTTCAATCAGTCTTTTAGCTGTCTGTAATTGTATCACCTGGCTATTAAAGTCTTATTAGAATAATACTAAATAACAATTAAACAATGACAGATTAATCTGAAGTCTCAAACACCACGGTTATAACTCTCTGAGCTCAGGGGAGGATGAATTACAAGTGAAATTACAGAATAAATGGAGACTTTTGCTCATGTCTGCAGGAAATTATAATTATTGCTCTCCACTAATGTCTCCCAGGGGATCAAGTCAGTTCAAAATTAGCCCCCGCTTCGACCCTGCTGCTCACTAAATTCTAAGACCTCTTCTGGGCATGTTTGACATCCGTTTTTACTCTCACATTTTCAGAGAAAAGCATGCTGCTTTGGTTGATTACTCTTTCTTTGGGGTTACATTTTCACCCAAACAAACTGAGAAAGAAACAGGTTACACGGTAAGTTCACCTAAGCTTAGAGAAGCAGAACACCCTCTGTAACCTGGGCCATGACAGTGTTTGTGGTCGATACCTGAAAAGTCTACCAAACAAGAACGCTGTTTTTCTTGGATTACTGATTTGGGGAGGATAATAGACGGGTGTGGGGTTCCTGCTAAGCATGCCCATGTCCTCAGCTCGGAGAGGGCGGCCTCTGGCAAAACATTTTTTTCCAGGGAGGTAGATTAAAACTGCCGCTGCTGGTCCGGGTGAAGGGGCAGAGGAGAAGGCAGAATAAGCAGCCCTCTAGAGCGTAAAACTAGGCTTCATTCTAGGAGTGCAAAACTAGCTACCAAATACCCAGATTTGCAATCTTTCTTGCTCACAAGATTACCAGATTAAAGTTTAGGCTGTCTAAATTCTGTCATCCAGTGCCAGAACATACTTGGCTGTCAGCAGCCTGATATTTGTAAACAACTTGCATTTATACATTAATGTATCAGTGCTATGTTGTAGTAATTACCACCAAATTACTTCAATATTAAAATGGTTCCCTGGTCATTATTTGAGTCACTCCAGTGATACTATAGTTCTCTTTTTCTTCACTAAAAACTCTTTTTTGTGCTGCAAACTCTCAAAACATTTTACAACATCAATTTTTCTTTTTTTTGTTGGTCATCCACAATCATTTTCATTTTGTTTTCAGACAGTTTTTACTCTGTTTTATTATTCTTTCTGGCCCGCAGTGAATTGTCAAGTTGAAATAAAGACTGAATAACTGAATGTGCTGCTATTGCTTTCAGCTGAACACTGGTACTGGTGACAGATGGAGCTTTGCACAATGGCTCCCTGATAATCATGGAACACACATGCAGCAATTTTCATTTGAGTTAAAAGAGATATGAGAATTTAGGTAATATTTAAAAAAAAAAAAGATATTCACACATTCAAATATTTCAAATGCAAACGTGTTTGTAGATCTAGTCCAGTCTTTAAAAATAAAATAATAAATTGTGAAGAATATGACACTCTTGAAGAAGATAAAGAAAAGATGAAACTCCAAAAATTGAATGAAAAAGCACATTAACATCCAAACAAACAAGAGTAGTCAGTTTAAATTTACATACGTCTTTATAGATTGTATGCGTTATAAAGAGATTGTTAGCCGGTAGTGTTTAATACTTGGTTCTGATTGGTCAATCCAATTGGAGGATGTGTTTTATATTACTTTTTATTTATTTGGAGAGAACAGAACCTTAGATTTTTGGTTAATGGCTGACCAGTTGTCAGCACAAAAAATAAAAAAGAGGGGGGAGACAGCAAGAGAGATTAAAACACAAAAGGAGCTGAGTGAAAGTGGGTGGTGGGAAAATTGACGACGAGAGTTTGAATTTTTCAGTTGAAATCGACCAAACAAAGAAATACATATGAAATAAATTATTGAGGCCAGTCTCTCAAAAATTCAGTTCTTGTCTGCCTAAAGATTCTAAGCCAACGGAAAACAGGAAAAATGTACAAAAAGAAGGTAAATTATATCCTCACAGTGAGAAACAGACACCTGTACCTGTCTTCTATTGTCCCACACCATTTATACCAGGTCAGCTGACTTTTTAGCCAATCAGGCGAGAGATCTGCAAACAGTGCCACTTTGACTCAGGTGGACTCACTCTCCATTCACCTGCAGCTAAACAAAACAGAGCTGTGGTCTAACTGAGGGAAACGACTCAGGAGGGTTTGAGTGTCAGCCATGAGCTGTGAGTTCTCGAAATGATAAGGAAAGGAGCTTAATTGCTTCCTTACCTCCTTCATTATCTCATTTGGGAAGATTGGGCCATCCTCTACAAAAGGAGAAATGGAAATTGACCCAAAATTCCTTTATAATGACCGTAGTATGCATTCGTCACTCCTTTTTTATTTAATCAAACTTCAGAGATCATGTTGCTCTCATAAGTTTCATGTGGATGAACATGAAGTGAAAGACAGGTGAGCAGAGCGATGTTCTCAACGTGACAACCTTTTCACTTAACCTTTGAAAACTTGTATTCCCTTTTAGTTCCAACTTCAGGTAATCAATCAATGACATATCCAAACTGTCATTTATGAACATATTGTTGTAATGCTAAAAATAAAATAAATATAATTATAATAAACTGCAGAAATACCCTGACACACAGTGACAACATGTTGTGTTGGTAAGTGTGTGGGAGACAGTGAATTGTAAATATATATAGATGAACTGTGACTGTTAATATGCGGCTGAATATACTGCCTTCATATACTCATGGGTGATACTGTTTATGTGTGTCCATGGAGTGTGTGTGTGTGAATGTGTGTGTGAGTGAGCGCATTAACAGGTAAGACCAGTTAGTGATGGATGGGCTGTTGACAATTCAAAGACGTCAGCTGAGTAAAGTATGCTAATGCTATTCACCGCTCAGCATCCAAACACTGCATTATATTCACCACTGAGGCTACAGTGCTTATAATTAGCTGTGTATGGATCTGGTATCTATGTGTGTGTGTGTGTGTGTGTGTGTGTGTGTGTGTGTGTGTGTGTGTGTGTGTGTGTGTGTTTGTGTGTGTGTTTATTTTTACCTGCTGCCCTGCAAACTGAATCGCATGTACAGTATATGGACGGCCTGTGAGAAGGCTGGCGATCTTTTCTCAGATTCTAAACATTATTTTTATGCTTTGTTCCTAATTGTTACATTTTTTTTTTTCAGTCCTGCATTGATGTGTGAGATTTTTTCTTGCATTTTTCAAATCAGTGAAGTAAGATGAATGTTGTAATTTTTGCTACATAGATGAAAATAAATCCATAGTCATGGAGAACTTTTCTGGGAAAGAATTGGGCAAGATAAAAGAAAAGTTGCTTGAAGCGATTGTTTTTACTTTGCAAATGGAGAATTTTTTTTTAGAAAAAATGCACATCGCATTTTTTTTTTACCTCTACATTATTTTTACAAATTATTTTAGAGACAAACGTGTGAAAATAGTGGAAAAAAGCAGTGTGCCATTATCATTTTTAAGACCTAAAATAACTCTATTCCACAGTAATATTTTTGATTGAAATACCTCATGCTCAAACTCATGTTTGAAATGATACGCTCATATTGGTTGGTGATAATGAGGGATTATTTGAATGAATCTGATGAAGCTCTGCTATAACTCCTCTGCTGTTAAATAGCATTTTCTGGAATACAGACGTTAATAGAATTTTAGTTGCAGAGAGGAATCGTTGAAGCTAACCTATTAGCTACTGTATAATGATGTGTATAATGACCTGTATATAGAGCACTTCTTGAGAGGGCGACTGAATAAAATCAGTGAATTGACACTGACTCGTGTATTAACACGTGTGAGGGGTAAATTCCAATGTTAAATGTAGAAATGTATATATTAAATTAAAAATGGGTTGCTCTTATTTGTGCAAGTACTTAATAAGTAGTAGAGTTTTCATAATTATTCTGTATCGGCCTCCTCTCAACCCTGCCTGCCGTTTGAGTCATAAGCAGGCCTCAGCCTCTGTGATCCAGGACGGCCTCAGTCAAGTCAGTCCCTGTCAGGTCTGTCACACTGACATGTCTGCAGCAGACTTCAGGAGGCCGAATTGCCAAACACCAGGCTGCAGAGTTTGTAGATGGGCAGTCCAGAGAGGGGATGCTGATGAACAGCTTGTCAATTCAAAAAAATTATATATGTAGTGTAAATAGTAAGTAGTGTTTTTTTTTCTACAATTTTCATAGATTACACTTTCTGGGACTTTTCGGTGTACCAGGACTTCTCACCAGCTGCCAGTCTCTTTTCCTGTCCTTTACATATTACATTTTCTTTTAAAGCAATTCCTGATAACACCTAAAATACATTTACCATGGCACACCGCATGTCCTTTTGTGGGGGTGACTTGACACTCACTTGTCTGTTAATAACAATAACATCAAATTAAAGCGAACTCATGGGTCTGGTGGCAGAAATGTTGGCCTGGATCCCAAAGGGCACAACAAATGTGATGATGATGCAGAGTTTCTTTGTTTGTGTGACACACTGAAGTAGTTTTTTCCAGTTAATTTATGTTGTAAAAATTAGCACACATTTAGGATGTAAGGATATATTGGTTGCGTACACACACCAAACACGGAAAAAGCTGAGGACTGCACTCCTGCAGTGTTTTACCTTTTACAGCACTGGATTTGGCCACATCTCCAGGAATGGTTATGTGCAAACTTGTCTACAATTTGTTAAAAACTTTGAAGTTGTTTATTATGACTATCAGTAAGTTCTAAGGCATAGAAAAATCCACTTTCCCTCCGTAGAGCCACGTTAACATTTTTTTCCTCCATTGTGGATTCTGTTGTTGTTCCACAGAGGTGTTGCAGAGTCTTTCAGTAAAGTGTCTTTTATTTATGCGCACCTTTTTTGTACTTTTGACTTCACTTTCATCTCTTTTACGTGTTGTCTTAATTCTGACTATGGATTTAAAATATGCGTTTTGTAAATAAATGTCTGCAAAAAAAACCTGTGCTACAGATTTTGCAAAAAAGAAATGTAAAGATTTATCAAAGCGTGGAGTAACATTGCTTCAGCAGCTGTGCAGTAAGAACCCTGTGGGAGTAAAACCAAATGATCAACTATGTTAGACTCTTAATTAGATATTAAATAACTGCATGATCTACAATGCGCACACACACTTACAACAGCTCTTAAATTTAAATTGGCCGATCTGAGCTTTAAAAAGTAAAATAAAAAATGCTGAACAGTCAAACTTTTATGACAAATGACATTTACTATTCTAACCCATCCTGCAGCCTATGGTTAGTTTTCTATATATTTTTAAAACAGTACTCAGTTTTCTCTCTTTCCTGCAGTTATTTGTTTTTTAAACCCTATTTTGTACTTTTCATGTTGAAACATGAACTCTTCTGCATTTTTCTTTTGGTCTGGAAAGACTTAAAATCAAAGGACCAAAAGATGACCATTCATGTTTTCTTTTCATAAAGACTTTGCATTTTCAGTCTACTTTTCTAGGTATTTGTAGCTACTTCCAAATTTTACTGAAGTAAGTTTTAAACATAATTGCTGCATATTTTTGATTAGTGCAACTACTCTACAACTTTTTAAAGAACTTTTTGCAGCGGAGGTACACATTCTGTACCTTTCTCTTTCTCTTTTTCTTTAAGGCATGTGTGTTTTTACAGATGGAGAAAAACACATTGAGACCATTCCAGATGAAAAACTAAGCTGTCAATCATCCTTATCTGCTGGCCGGCTCTGGTATAGCTGCAGACCTTCTCACTCACAGACGCTCAGAGCCAAGGCTCACTGAGAAAAACTGAAAAGATTCCTTCAGAGGAGCTGTATGGACTGTGAGCCTGTCACTAACTACTGTCACATCCTCTCTTCTGACATTCTCTCTTTTCTTTACCTCTCTGGCCCCCCTCCCTCCATCTGTATGTCTCTGAGTGTCTCCGTGTGGCTCTGTCCCTCTTTTTAGCATCTGGTTCAGCTGCAGACCGGCTTTTCCAGCTCCTACGTTGTTGCCAAAATCTGTTTTACCAACTCTGAAATAAACTCAGTGAACATAATTTTGTACAACCACAGCAAACCAAACACAGAAACTTTTATATATTTTTTAGAATAATTGTATTTCACATTTTTGAATTATTCAACTTTCTATAATAGAATAAAATGCTGAATTTTCCAAATCTCAGAGGGAAAAAAACCCCAAAATATTAGCAACAAAAAAAAAGAAAGAAGATGATATACTTTTAACATTTGATTTGATTTGATGACTTTATTTCGAACATGTAAAAGTAAAAAATACAATTAAAAAAAGCAGAAAAGAAGAAAGAGTTATACAACATTCTTCTTAAAATATTCTTCAAACCTATAGTGTAAATAAAGTTTCCATTATTAATTATATGGTAACTGACATATTTTAATACTGCATATGTTTTATTTATAATTATTATTTTTGTTATTCAAAAATTAAAAGAGCACATTTTTATTGAGGCGCAGTTACTGATAAAAGTCAAACTCTTTGTTATCATACTGTGGTCGTTTTATAATTTGTGATCTGTTAAAAATAAAATATACAGCCATGCACTCAAAACCTGCTGTTATTATATAAAAAAAAAAACATTAAGTTACACTTTTTTTCTTTACATTTTTAAATACAGTGGTAGAAGACTGATACAAGTCAGCAGAAAAACCTGTTTGGTGTTGTAAGGATTACCTTTTCGTGCGTTATCAGCTGGTTTTTAAGAATTAATACAATATGACAAATATAATCAGTTGTATTTACAGTTTTCATTGAGACACCTGATCATAACACACACAGTATATTGAGAACTGTCTGATTCAAAGAAAAGCACAAAATGCAGATTTTTTTACTGTATTGAGGGGATGGGTTGGAACTAACCTTTTGTTTGGGCCACATGAACGCCTTTTCTGTAACACCAGGTGTATTAGACTATTAGTGTAACACCAGTTATATTACAGAATGCAATATCATGAAAATTAAAACAGTGCTTGTGATATATAAGGCCAAAATTGCATTACAAGAATATTTTGGGTTAATGTGGACTTATATTTGTGACTTAAGTGTCTTCATTTAAGTTACTCAATATTATTGCCATAAACATTTCATTATACTAGTAACTCACTGAGCTATCTGACATGTTTACTTGTTGCTGTTTGTTACAAAGAAAAGGCGAGCATGACATTCAAACTTCAGGTTATTTTCTTCATGCTGCTTTCACTGACAACAGGCTGCACAGTAAGAGCCGGACTGTAAAATCAGAGGAGGCATACGCAGACAGTACCAACAATGTTAAAACAGTTAATTTAATGCTATCCAAAGTATTTGATCATTTTTCATTTTGTCCAAGTCAGTGATGCCTCAAGGTCTCAGGAGAGTCTTTTTTAGTGTCACCTGTACGACAGTACATCATCAAACAACACATTAGCTTCAATGATGAAATGCAACAGGTACAGTATTGCAATTTGGAAAATAAAAACATAAATACTGAAGAACAAAAAGATTTTATGACCAGATCTGGATGATCAGACACGCTGAACATTGTTTGCACTGTTACAGTTATCTGATAATCAATGCTAAAATATAAATACTTCAAACGTTCGATTTTTACTCACTGTAAAGGTGAATGGGTGACCCTTGGACAGCCTGTTTTGCAAGTGCCAATCGTACTATTTTTTCATTGTTTGCTGCAAAAATCTAAACAATACAAGTGTTACAGAGTACAGTATATACAGAGCACATTGTTTGAGAGCAGGGAAATCATCACACAATGACAGACAGGAATCAAAGAGATAAAAAACAACAAACCGACAATACTATACTATACTATGGTTCTATAGTACGTTACTACAATAATATACTATATCTCGATGGCCTCAAGAAGGTGAAGAGCAGGGGTGTTAGTTATGTTCTTTTCATAGAGCAGATGCCCTGTTTACAGAGGCTACAGCCTTTTAGACACTGGCTGCAGGTTCAGCTGCCAGCCTTGGTCCTTTGTTACTGCTCAAGCACACTCCCTTTAGCTGTCCTGTTTAATTAAGGCAAAGTGTAAAAAATGAGAGGGTGGAAAGTGAAATGAGAGAGGTCGCTTTGTTTAATCATATGTGTGTGGGTGTGTGTCCAAGTGGTGTGAAAGCTGATTTGTAATGGGGTTAGCTGAGGTTGGGGTTGCAGTGTGAGGGGATAAAAACATGAAGGGTGAGTTCAGTGACTGAATTAGCTAAGGTGTCAGCTAGCAGCACTGACCTGTTACTCAAAGTCCACATGTTTTGAATTACGTATCACTTTAAAGGGATAGTTTAAGTTCAAGAGGCACTTGTCAATAGTAAGTCTATTAGCCACAGTGGATGCAGGTCGGCTTGAGCCCTTTTGTTGAGAAACTGGCTGGGGAATCAGAACAGTACTATCAACTGCTGCAGACTGGGTCAGCTCTACCACGTAAATCTGGGATCCAAAAAAGTACTGTTGTTACCAAGTCCCACTTGTGACAACAGGAGCTCTCTGGGTTCATAGGCTTGTAGTTTATACACCTGAACAACCAGGTAACTTGGAATCTCTCCTGTTGTCCAGTTAACACAGAAGTTTCTTCTCTATCTCCCTCAATCCGTTGAGTTTCGTAGTCACTCTGTAAACTGCAGTTCATAAAGATGTCCCCTTGTGTTCGTAGTAAATGGCATGTCATCGTCGCTGTCAGAATCACTCATATTTTAGATCGGTTGTATTTTTGTCACTTTTCAAGCCTGAAGACCTGAACAGCTGATCACTGTACTGCAAGCTGAAGAACATGCATGGGCCACCGTCTCAGTAGTCCAAAAAATAGTGGTATGGAGCACCAGTTTGGCCTAGTGGTTAAGTCGCATGCCCCATGTACAGAAGCTGTAGCTCGCAAGCAGGCAGCCTGAGTTTGATTCCAATCTGCTGCCCCCTTCCTATAAAGCCTAAAAAAATATATGTAACAAATATGAATGGGCTTTCTGATGGCAAAGTAAAACACTGACACATTTCTAAATAGAGCAAAGACTTAAAAGACGTAAGTGTTTGGTTCGGAATTTGTTAAAATGAGCAATCTTACATATTAGAGTTGACGCCGTCTGCTTCGTTTTATTGCCAAGTTTCTGTTCTAGTTCTCTGGCCGGTTTCTCAACAAAGGGGCCAAGCTGACTGGGATCTATCAAGTACCTCATACAACCACACTCCAAAAAAACAACCATCTCTTTATGTCCAGTACATTTTAGACACTGTTAAAACGAAAAAGCTGTGAAAACTCAAAATTTCACGGCAACTGTCTGCACTAGATTTTTCAAGTTTTGAGGCTAACTAGAAATCTTACATTTGAGCCAACTGATTAGTTTTTGTTGAGATAACTTATTATTCATTTGTAGTGTAACTTCAAGTTTTGATTGTATTTTTTGTTCAGAAAATGTACCTTTCATATGCATAAAACCTTCAAATTTTGAGTTCTACATACTAAGAAGTGAAAGTTGCACCAACTTATTATTTTTTGTTCAGAAAATGTACCTGTGTTACTGCACGTTACTGCACCGTTTTCCCACTTGCAAGGTAGCTAGCTAATGTTCAAGGTGGCTAACTATTGGTAATGACCATGCCTTATTAAACTAACTAAACAAATTACAGTTACATTAACCGGTAATCAACTCACCATCAATTGACCAACTGTAAAGCTAGAGTTTCAATACAATACTCAAACAAAATACTCACCTTTAGGGCGATCAAATCCACACAAGACAGGAGAGATGGCGCCACGTGGGAAATTGAAAGTGTGGAAGACCCCTGTAGATTTGAGTTGGAGACCCTGTTCTTTGCCTGAAGCATACTGAAAAAAAAAATTTAGCCGAGCCTCAAACCCATAAATTCTAGTTTTGCCAACCTAACTTATAAAATGAGACCAATTTTACACAACAAACTTAATACAGGTAGTTTAGATAACTAATTTGACGTAGTTTGCAACAAAATGGAAATTTTGTTGTTTACTTAATTTATATAATAAATCATTTTCAGACCAACAATTTTAAGTTTTCATTTTTACGGTGATGTGTATCATAAAAATGTACACCCTGTTACCATGAATGAGTAAAATGGTGTATAGAGACTCAACCATTACAATACCAGACTGTAAACATGTTCATTTCTGCAGTAAAGTCTGACATTTTAATAGGGCTCTATGGAGATTTGCCTCAGTTTTGGGGCCAGCCTCAAGTGGCCATCCACGGAACTGCAGTTTTTGGTCCTTTTCTGGTCTTTTTTCTCAGCCCCACAGGTTACTGCTTGTGCACAGACGGGGGCCCTGGTGTGAAAAAAAGATTCCCAACATGGCCTCTGATGCCCTGACTGAACTCCAGCAGGCTCCATCTGCAGTGTGACTTCTTCCACAGCTGCATCCCCAACTTCCAACTGAACTGAACTAAAGCTAAAGTACACTACAGTGCCATCAACTCCAACTGAGAGGAGACGCTGCCGCAGAGGGGTGGGGGACTATTTAGCATATAGTGACATGGAGCAAGGGGTGGGGGTGAGGCAGGCGGGGGCGTACTGGGTGACAATTTGACTGGGTGGGACAGGAGAGAGAGGGCTAATGGCACTGAGGGAAAGGACGGTGTGGCAGGAGAGGTGGTCTATACTGAACCTGACACGCAATTAGAACATACATGGCATATACACACACGTATAGAGTATGCAGGTGTGTGTGGGCGTGTGGGTGTGTGTGTGTAAGGAGGAGAGAGCTAGGGTGTAGGCTGGTCTGGCCTTTTTTAGGTCCTGCTCCCTCTCTCTATAAGTCACACACACACTAACACACACACTCACACACCTGTCATGGCTAATGCAGGAGGGGTAGGGGGCACAGAACAAGTTGTCAGCGCTGTCATCAGGCAGGCAATGAACTGCAGGGAGCAGAAAGTGACAGGAGGTGGTGTGTGTCTGCACACGTGTGAGGGTCTGTGTGTGTGTGTGTGTGTGTGTGTGTGTGTGTGTGTGTGTGTGTGTGTGTGTGTGTGTGTTAGTTGGAGGTAAGAGAGAGAAAGAGGGGAAGAGATGGAGGGGTCAGAATGAAGGTTTCTGAAATAGGATAAAAAAAAGACTTTCAGCTCTTCGCTTCAACTCTCTCTTCTTACAGAAGCTGTGAGCAGACATGCATCCATACATCTCGTTGTTTTCCTGTGAGAACGAGCCAATTTGACTTATTTCTATGATATCACCTAATTCTTTTCAGTAGCTCAGGAGAACACTCAGGGATTCAGTGATAATTTGTTGCAGTTCTTCAAGACAGGACTAAAATGTAGGTGGTGACCCATCGTTCTTTGGATGGAGGTCCTATCCTGAGCTTGGCATCACTACATGTTCAAGACATTACAATGGAGTCAGATCACAATAACTTGTTAAACACATTTCTCACATTTTCTGAAAAAAATAAGTGTTCCTTCATAAGAAGCTGTTCCTGATTGAAATGATGTCAGACTTGTAGAAGAACAATCTGACCTTGTCAATGACACAAACAAGAACTTTCATTGGACATCTGTGATTGGGTCTTTTGTAATCATTAATAATTATAACAATAGTACATTTCATTAAAATGACCTTCACATTAAAGCAAATCTCAAAGTGCTCCAAGAAAGATCAAGTAAAAAGTAATATTAACAAACAAGGCTATAAGAACACGAAAAAAATGATCAAGCTTGTTTTAGAACAATGTTTAGAGCTTGTTTGCAGCTGCAGACAATCTAATGTATTAATTATAAGTCATGAAAACTAGAGTTTATCACCAGTTTATTATTAAAAATGAACCTGTAAAGGCTTACTTTAGGTCTTTCAAGTGAACATTGATTCATCAATTTGGTATTATAACTGGCTCTCACGCATCCATTTGAAACTTTCTTCTTATCAGCGTTGTGTCCAGCTTCTTATCAGTCCTCATATATAAAGGGGAATTCTGGTATATTTAATGCAGGGTCTATTTTTTCTATTTGGGGATCTTAGAGATTAATAGGTACAAGCGTTTTCAAAGGTCCTTGATTACAAATTAAGTCTAAGTGTTTGATTTAAAACCTATTCATGTTAAACATTGGTGTCCTTGGAATCCCACTTAGTTATGAAAGACTCATTGGTCTGAAAATATTAAGGCTTGCCTGCCAAACGTCAAATCATCATGAATGAAAGGACTGTGATTCTGTTCAGAGGGTTTTAGGTTGGGATTTTCAGGGATTAATGTTGTGTACCGAGCAGCTCTGCGGCATCTCTGCGGTTCTGTCTAGACGGTGCGATCAATAACACAATAAGAGGCTGTCTGAAGCTTAAAAAGTTGGTTTCTGTAAATGGAGAGATAATGTTTTGGTGCAATGTATATCAATACATTCTCTTTTTACAGCTAAAATAACACATTTATCACAAGTCCTACTTTTTTATTATTTTAGTGATAGGGTGTCTGTACATGAAAATGGGTCACTTTGTTTTGGGTCATATAAAAGCTTAATGTAAAATGAATGGCTTGTGTTTATAGCGACTAAAGTAAGCAACTTTTTAAAGATACATTTAAATGGATTCTTTAGGGGATTTTAAAAGAAACAACGAACATTTTTTTTACAAAGAACACTCACTGTCATTTTTAAGTCATCATGTTTCAATATATTTTGAAGGCCTTTATCTATTTATTTTTTATGACCGTCTTGAAATGACTGAGGCTGTTCCTTTTAAACAATAAATCACTGTTTCAGTTCCTTCATGAAAAACTTTTTTGTTTTATCTTCAGAGCTTTTGTGGTTTTAAATCACTTTAAGACTGCATGGTTTACTGCTGGGGATTGCCTGACTCCCACTTAATTGCTTCAATTTTGTTGAAGTTGTGTTTTTTCAACTGTTTTTTGGAGTCTTTTTTTTTTTCTTTCTTAGTAAGTGACAACTGCAGATTGACAATAATGGCACAGGAGAAACAGAGGAGGACATTCAACATAGGACCTATGGGATTAAACCCAGGTTCTGCATCCAGGCCTCTTAAATTCCTAAAAAAAAAAAAAAATAAAATAATGTTCATTGCAAAATCTTATATTCTCAGTATAACGTTGAATTGTGAAGGGAGATGTGATTTTTATTTTATATTGCATGATTCATGAATATCATTCTTCCAGAGGTGTTTTCGTGTCATCCAGAAGGTCTCAGATGTTCAAAGAAAGAAAAGAGTGAAATCCACGTATGATAATCTGATTTGTAATTAGACAATCCTCACTGTGCGTCTATTAATTTTTTATATAGACCCACATTTAAGTGTAAACTCACAAAAAAACACACACATGCAGACACACACACGCACACACAGACTTGAGTGACAGGTCTGAGTAAGGTGCAGCATAACTTGAGATGCAGCAACCTTGTTTCATGTAATTTTAATGATTATTCCCAGGGCTAGGAATGAACAGACACAGACACACACACACACACACACACACACATGCATGCATGCATGCATGCACATACACACTTTCTCATTAGGACCCACAGTGACTGACAGCGAACAGATCCAAACTGTAAAAACAAACTTGTGTCACACAGTTAAATCACTCTTGGACACACACACACACACACACACACACACACACACACACACACACACACACACACACACACACACACACACACACACACACGTAAGCGATGACATTTAAATGCGTGATATTTGTAAAAAGCTGCGGCTCTTTCAGATCACATTAATATAAAATGTCCCCCCATGTGGGAGCCGATAAATCAAACATTTTAACACACTTTGCCTGTTTAATTTTTAATGCAATGAAATGTATGATGCATTTCATAATAACTTGTGTTTTTATGAGGGTTTCTGGGCATAAATGAAAAAAAGAATCCTTTTAACTGGAGGAGAAAGGTGCACAGAGGTCTGAGTCAGTGCTGCAGACGGATTATTATTCTACAGGCTTTAGACAGATTTAGCTCTGTGCTGTTTTCTTTTTAATTGTTTCCCCCTAATGATTCATTGTGATTATGAATCACTGCCTTCAGATATCAAAATGGCAACACCTACCTTAAACGTGTATGTCTTTAAATGTAATTCATGCATTCATATTATGTTTTCTGGCTTAATTCACTGTTTGATAACACATATAATACACTTTTTCTCAAAATACTCTCCATGAACAAACAGGAGCAGGAAGATGAAAAAAAAACTATTTATTTATTCATTTATTTATTCATTCATTTCTCCTTATTCACTTACACCCTAACCTCTTTCATTCTTGTTTTGGTCTCTTACTGAGTCTATCCCTGTCAGTTTTCTGTCTGGTTGTTCTTCAGTGAGGCTGCACGGTTCAAGGTGCTGTAAAAACAAAGCTGGGTTGAGTTGATCTAAATAAATTACTCAGAGTACTGTCTCAGATGTTTTTAAGTAGGACACCAAGAATATAGATGGCAGGTTACACATACACATGGTTAAACACATGCTCTTAATAATCCTGCTATGCTAACCTATTTTGTTCCCCTCTGCTATCAGCTCAATGCTGATAATATTTAGACTCACAGAGACCTGATGCTGTTTTTGTTTGTTTGTTGTTCTTGTTTTTTGTTAAATAGGGAAGCTGCAAAACTGAATTGTCCTTCTGGGATATATAAAGATGCTTGAATCTTGAATCTAACCATATGCCCCCCTATTATTGCCTATTCTGGATTGTGTGATTGCACTCTTTCCATCCTTACAGCACATATTCACATGTTGGACTGTAGCTCTGCTGCTGCTAACATGCTTTTATTTATTCCTTGGTTGTTTTTATTTCTGCTATCTCTCATGTTTGATTCTTTTATTGTAGCAATGATGGCGATTGGAGATTTGTTATTGCAATTTCATTGCACTGCATAAAACAAATTGTGAGAATATGATCACTCACATTTTTATTGTTTTTTAAAAATCTACCAATATTGTTGGGTGCAGACTTGGCCTACTAGTTAAGATGCACGCCCCTGTAGCGGGCGGCCCAGGTTTGAATCCAGCCTGTGGCTCCTTTCCCACATGTTATTCCCCCACTCTCTCCCAGTTTCTTACACTATTCACTGTCCTCTCTCTCTATCAATAAAGGTGTAAAAGCCCCAAAAATATATTAAAAAATAAATACCAATAGTGCACAAGCTTGAGTAGAAGTTGCAATATTTAAACACAACTCAGATGATCAATGTTGTGAAAAAAGAGACTTTTCTGCACAAGCAGCAGTTCTTTGATTTCAAATATCATTTTTTACAGTCATATAGATCCTAAGAATCTATTCGGAAAATTCAAACTGAACATTTTTGAGTCAATTTAAAATTAAAAGCCTTTAAATTTTTCATCCTCCTTTATTCAGAGAGACAGAGTGCAGAAACATAGTTCACTGCTTCTGATATTTATTAGGAGCTCATTTGGTGATCAATTTAAAAAGTTCTGTATGAGTTAACATCATTATTAGTATTTGCATTAAAAAATGTTGACACAGCCAATCAAAGACAAATGTAAAATATCAGAGGAAACTCATAGAGTGAGCAGACGATCATAAATATCAGGCTCTATAAACACTCTCCCTCCATGTGGAGTAATGGGTTCTTTGTGAAGTCAGCCATTATTCTCCCACCGTGCCGGAGCAGTTACTGTGCATCATTACCCATGGCCATAACACCACATAATGACAGCATTTCACTATTTCTACAAATGTGACGACTTCAATGACATGCACGCAGATGCTGCGTTTTCCGCCCTGCTTAGCAGAAGGAATGAAAACAGAAATCTTAAAATGAAAAAAGACAGGGATACGTTTCTCAAAGTCAAGCGTCACAGAGAGGAAAGGATTTTATTTTTTTCACACCTGCAGCTGGATAAAGCTGGATAGGAGAGAGAGAGGTAAACAGCTCTATGTTGGTGGTTTGACCAACATGAGCTCTTTTTTCAAACAAACAAACAAACAAACATTTACAGTTTCCAAAAAAAGGCAACGTCTTGACACAAAACAATACCAATAAAAATGTTTTTGTCTTTTTAACAATGTTGAGTATTCCTTTGTAGTTTTTAAAAGACTGATTTCTCTCCCACCCATCTGTCTTGTGAGACTGATGTGTGAAGTATTTTCCTATAATTTGAAGAACAGATAAAAGAAAATGTGGAGATTAAAAGTGAAATGAGAACAACCCAGTATTAATGTTATTCATATTATTTTAACATACAGTAAGCCCACCTGACATGACAAATAGCCAATTGCAGTTTAGGGTTACTTCAGCCTAAGCCCATGTAACCCCTGGTCGTGGAAATCATGCTGTAACGAAAAGTTTCATCTGAATTTTTCCCTTTAATCTCTGGTGTTAAAATGTTTCTCTGAAGGTTGTGTTACATGTAGATGTACTTGGCTCATATATTGCTTTAGTGTTTGCTTTGTTCTTTTTATGTTCTGTAAGGCACACTTTGGAGTCCGTTTTTTCAAGTGCCATGCAGATTAAGTGCTTCTTGAAATATATATATTGTTTTTTTTCACATCTTTGACATTTACAGTACATTTACTGTTTACAAATACTTAACCTCGATCCCAGTCTCAAAGATCAGATCAAAGTTTCATGTCAGTTGGACAAACCTGTTTCCCCAGACCTCCACCATACATGAACATCCATGTTCCCTGTACTGCAACGAACCTCTGAGCCACATCTAAACAGAACAGCAGTGGTTCCCAAAGTGGTGGTTGCGAGACACCAAGTGGGTGTCCTGAAATACCCTCCCCCCAAAAAAATAGTAATAATACTGTAAAAAAAATGTTTAATTGTTTTTTTTTTCTGTTATTGTAAAAACACACATAGATAGTGGTAGAGCATAAATAAAACTAAGTTTGTTTTGCAAACCAGCAAAGTTAAGTATCTTATAGGCTTGAAGCCAGTATGTAAGTCATTGGAAAACCTGTGTGTCTGCTTTTAAATATTGTGTCCACCAGTGCTAAAAAACAAAGATAACTTGTGTTCTGCCTCTAGCTTTAAGAAAAATTGTCTTAAAGTAAAATAAATGTTTCACTGTTGTGTCGTGTTAGGCTTTTGGATAAGCCTAAAAGTGTATCCGTGCAGCAATGTGCAATATTTAATCATCTTGAGGGACAGTGGGGATTGCCAGACTCGGGCACCATTATTTTAGGGGTCCCAGATTGAAAAGTTTGGGAACCCCTGAGCTAGAAAGCTGACTCAAGAGTGGAGCCTTCAGCACCATATTTTGAAGCTGTGGGTCACTGACTGAGATGCTGTATTTTGGAGTCAGAACAGGATACACTGGGATGCTTCAGTGGGACTCCGTGTGTGACTGCAGCGGGTGTTTCTTCATACTGAGCTGCTTGCTGTTTAACCTCCACCTCACTGTGTTTTATGTAAATCTGTTTTGGCCTGAAGCAAAAGAAGAATTGTTTATTTCCTTTCTCAAACATGCATTCTTACGCTGCCTTTCCCTAGCCGGGGTTTTTTCCTCCTGTAGAAAGCATCTTCGGGCATGTCCACTGCTGTTTTAATAAGGGACCAACATGTAAATTGTTGTTTGGCCTGTGTTGTACCTGATGTAAACGGGTAAACAGTGGTGCAGACTGCTCCAGGGGGTCCTCACATTTTAGGCTATCCCTGCTGAAATTCTGTTGCTGTTTACTCGTTTTGCCAGCAGTGTTTTGTGTTTTCTGAAACCTCAGATTTTTAATAACCAAACATCACAGCCAGAAAACAGTCATTTGTCAAGTTTGTGTCACTTTTTATATAAAAAATTCTAAATATTTTATAAGGAGTCCTTGCATGTTTAAGAAAAAAGGAAATGGTAGTTAGCTGATAGAAAAGAAACAGGGAAAAAATAACTTTTGCTGCAAAATGCTGCAGGTTAGAATCAAGCCTGAGCCACCTGCTTTGAGCCTCTGTACATGAGGCACATCATTTCCTGCTACACCAAACCAGAGCCCGGATTTATATGCACACATTATGTCTTTAACAACACATTTCTATAAGGACTTACCATAAATAGGAAAGGCAAGTTTATCTATAAAGCACCATTCATACAAAGAACAATTTAAAGTGCTTTACAGAGTTAAAAACAAAAACCAGAACAGTAACAATCAACAAAAACATACAGCAATCACTTCAAACATTAACATTTTATATGCGGCCAGTTATGTTTGATCTACTCTACCAGATCCATGTCCGGTCCGTCTCCGATCCGTCACGGCACCGGATCTGATAGGTTTCTATTCTAGTCAATGTGTTAACTTTCACTGGATCCGCTCCGTTGGAACGCAATGGATCAGAAACGCAAGACTTCCATTTTTGCCGGATGCGAGAGCACGTAGCATCAATTCACCACCTCGGTCACATGACTCCAGATGTCCACCGGTCCTGCTCCGTGCTGCGTTCTGAAAATGCAACCGGCTGGTGTTGACGGGCGAGAGAGCAGCAGATCGTAGACGGACCGGACACGGATCTGGTGGAAGTCCCGTGTTAAAGTCAGCATCATAACTGCTCCGTGTAATTTGAGTCACTTTGTTCTGGCCGATCACTGTCTCTCTATATTTTATCCAACTGCTGCTGTAGTTGTGAATGACGTCTGGTCTCACTTTAGAGGTAAGTGGCGCCAAGTTGTGAACTAATATTGGCTTTCAGGAGGGTGAACCCTGATTATAAGCCAATCACACTATTTCTGTTGTGCCTAAAGGAAATAAAACCTGACTTTTATTTGGATCAGTGTGAAGCTGATTTAACTTCATATCTGGTCAAAGACAACAGCCAAATATTCATGGAGAGTTTGCTGAATCTTAAGTTTTGTTAGAAATAATGCACCACTTCTAGCATGTATAAAAAGATATGTGGTTTTGATTTTTAAAACAACAATAGCAGTTATTGTATGGTAGGTAGGGGGGGAAAAAGGAACAGTTCAAATGATGTCTCAGTTATATCCATGCAAATTGTGTTTTTTAATCTCATCAGGTTCTACAAAACAAAACAGGTGTAAGTTCACACATGGTAGTGCATATACAATAAACATAAATGCATACATTTCGAAAACAAGTCGTTTCTATACATGGGAACAAACAGCACAGCATGATCTTAAGCAGATAAACAACACAGTTGCATATTGGAGCCGAGAATGTGTTACCTCCAAGCTTGCCACAACATGTCAAAGATTTCCTCTTTCATAATGAAAACATTTCAGAATTAGTTTGCACCTTAACTGTTCACAATTTAGTCATTTAGCTGACAGTCTCACCCTGGCTACTGGCCAAGGGTTTGGCATCAGAACAAGTCAGCACATTTCTTTTCTGAGAGGAGAGCACAGGGAAAAACTCTAAATGCAAATACAGGAGATGATTTGGAGATTCTGAGATATGTAAAACATCCCAGTAAATAAATAATAATATGGTAAATATTGTGGTGAATATGCAGCTGAGGCAGATCCAAGCACCAGCGCATCATTAACTCGTCCAACCTGTGTGTTGTTGTGTGGAGGAGAGAAAGTGAAGGACAGAGGGATGGAGTAAGAGACAGGCTCAAGGCGGGAGAGAGGAATAACAGAGAGAGGGTGGTGAATAGGGGGATGCGAAGACGGATGTGAGGCTCTGAGAAAAAAGGGAAAATGAGGACTAGGATTCAAGAGTCAGTTAAACAAAGTAGAGAAAGAGAGGGAGGAAGCAGAGGAAGAGCAGAGAAAATGAGGGAGGGTAAGGTGAAAAAAGAGAGCAAAACAATATCGCGGAGGCAGACAAGCGGAAAGTTCGTCTGAATGGAAAGAGGTGGCACTTCACACTTCTGTAGTGCTATCTCGCCACTGAACAGAGTTTATTTCGAGAAGACACTGCAGACCACATACACACACACACGGGCGCACACACACATACACACACACAGACACAAACACTCGTCTAATTTGCAGGAGTGCACTTCTTTTCTTTCCACTCACAATCTCGCAAGGAAATCTCTGTTCTTCACACTCTTTTCACCTTCCAATGCATACCAATTCAGCCTATTTACATAGTCAGTATACTGCACTGTGTGTGCACGTTTGTGTATGGGTGTGTGTGTTCGGGAGCAGGTTTTTGTGGCCACAGAAACAGCATTAGGATGATGCAGACTTAGTAACAAAGTAAAACATGAGCACATGTGACAGTATTCCCCATCAAGAGGCCCAAATGCATACGGCTGCAGGCCTCTTCATTCATGTTAGGTACTGCATATGTCCACAGGCATGCTGTGACAAATATGTTAAGAGAATGTACATAATAAAGCAGAATCTGCACTTGGGGTTCTTTTTCTGTTTGTAGTACATTTTTAGTCTGATGCTTTCCCGGCCAGCCTCAAGTGGACACCCGCGAAACCGCTGTCTTATGCACTTTCGCATTGGCTTCATATTTCAAGACCAGAGGTGTCTCCTTGTTTTCCTTGAAGAATGTTTGACAATCTCAGCGTTTAGACTTCCCAACATCTTGGAATTCATCTGTGATTAATAATGTGACCCTCAGGAAAAAACTAGTTTTCAACCTTTTTTACCTGTTAATTGCAAGTTAAAAATGTGTTTCTTTAACAGGCTCTTACCGCTGAAGTAAGCCGGAATTAATCCTCAGTGTAATGTACTATTTACAGTGAAACTGAGACTCACCAAAAGCAGATGAACAGGCTCTAACCCAAGGAATGCAATGAACGTGAAAATTATGGCATTACTTTTGCAGATATATCTGGTGGGGTGGATCTGCCTAAGTTTCACACTGAACAACCTGTTGCTGTGAATTTTATAATTGGATTGTTGACAATGCACCACTATAGAAGGATGTCTTGGCTGGAAGTCGATTATTTATAACCACCAGCTACATTAGACATAAAACTAAGTTGGCTTATTGTTCCAAGAGGCTAGTGTATGTGTTAGGCTATGATTTCTGGGAGTGTGCAGTAACAAACTACACAAGCACAACCTACTTATCTTTAGCAGACTAGACTACTGTAATGGGGTCTTTACAGGACTCCCTAAAAAGTCCATCAGACGGCTGCAGCTCATACAGAATGCTGCTGCTCGAGTCCTAACAAGGACCAAAAAAGTAGACCACATCACTCCAGTTCTTAGATCTCTACACTGGCTTCCTGTCTGTCAGAGAATAGACTTTAAAATCCTGCTGATGGTTTATAAAGCACTGAATGGTTTAGGCCCAAAATACATTGCTAATCTGCTTCTACTGTATGAACCATCTCGACCTCTGAGGTCATCAAACACTGGCCTGCTTTCAGTCCCTAGAGTCAGAATGCAACATGGTGAAGCAGCGTTTAGTCATTATGCACCACATATCTGGAACAAACTCCCTGAAAGCTGCAGGTCTGCTCCAACTCTCACCTCTTTTAAATCAAAGACTAAGACTTTTTTATTTGCTGCTGCCTTCCTATCTTAGCTTATTTTAACTCGCTTTAAATGCAAATCTTAATTTTATTTTTAACATATTTCTAATTTTCCTTTTCTTTTCTGTTTTATTATATTTGTCATTTTAATTGTGCTCTTTTATGCTTGTCTGAATGTTTCCAATGCTTTTAATGTTTTAATGTAAAGCATGTTGAGTTGCCCTCGTGTATGAAATGCACTATAAAAAGTTGCCTTGCCTTGCCTTGCCTACTTCTACCAATCACATCGGCCCTACCCCCACTGCTCAGATAAACACACACAACAATAATAGATGGAAGAACAACTTAAAGTTTGTCATATAATAAGGACACAAACTGTCTAGGCTTCAGACTGTAATTTACAACCTGGTTAGTCAGCTACAGCCCAATCTGAAACCATTGTAAGATAGCACCAATGGCACACTCCAAAAACCAAAACACTTCATCCTGGTTACTTGAAATAGAGGAACTAACATTTATTTACACATGTGCAAGGCTGAACTGTGTCTGTAGATTCATGAAACATTTCTAAACAGAATTATGCCGTCATTTAGTTTTTCCTTACCAGGATTCCTCTGCTTGAGCTCTCTTTGCTGTTTGGACACCACCTCATATTCACTATAGGGCCCGGGTGTCTCTTATAGTTGCCTCTTGATTCAGGTTGATAAAAGCTTATGGCACCATTTCCTGGTGCCGTATAGACCATTTTTGTTAGAAGTGCTTTTTGCTCATAGTCCCAGCATCTTGTGCATATTCCCTTTAAGTACAAATTGGCTGAATATGTCAGTAAGTGGTGCGTTGAATTGTCTATTCCAGGTCCGCCCAGGCGGTCTCTGCAGAGTGCTTGTTTTAAATCTCATCCTGTGTGCCTTTACAGATCATTGTTTGCCAATAGAATGAGACCCCTTCTGTGTGCTTGTCATTTGTGCCCTGAAAAGCTCTTATTTTGTGCCCAGCAAGACTCAAGAAAGACATCACTTGCAAAAGGAAGAGAAGGGTAAAGGAAGGATGAAAACACCAATTGAAACGATTTAAGGATAGGGACCAGAGAAAACAGACAGGAAGGTAAAGGCATGTCTCCTATTTTGCAACAGCATCACTCAAAAAGGAGAAGAGTGTTAATGGGTAGGAGGAGAATTGGTCTGGAATTCAGATGAAGCTTAGAGAGCGGAAGGTCATTGTGGACTGATAGAGGAATGATGAGGAGAGAATGGATAAGTCAAACTCTAAATAATACCAGTTTCAACATTTACATCATATAGCACAGCTCCTAAACCAGTGTTCCATCTGAAATTACAAACACGTATACTCTCTAAGTTAATCATTTACACTTACCTGTGGCTGAGGTTCCTAATAGATCAGGCTGGCTCCCTTCCCAGGGTGTAGCCGTCCTCTCACCCAATGACAGCTGGGATAGGTTCTAGCCTCCCTGTGACCCAGAATGACAAAAGTGATATGGAAAATGAATGGATGGATGGATGGATGCTTTTCAAGGCTACAGTCCTGCCAAACATGTAAAAGGCATTTCACAGCAAAGTTGCTGAATTGCCAATTGCAAGCTAGTTGGTATCTTTTCAATCTCCAAACCCATTGGCATGCATTGCCAAACATCGTCTGATAATAGACAAGCAATCCTCCCTTGCACCTCCATATTTTTTCAAAATACAAACTATTATTTCCTAGTCTGTGACATTCCATGGATTAGAGCACAATCATCATGTTTCTGGTGAGTCTCAGTTTCACTATAAATAATAACACAGAGGCTTTGCTCTGGCAAGCAGTATAAATCCAACAAACAAACAGATTTTCTTGTGATTTACTTGCAGTTAACAAGTAAATCAACAACATCATGATATAGATTAGTAAAAAAGTAAAAGGTCAAGCTTTATCAGGTCCGTCTTTACTTGTTGGAGATTGGATCCATAATTTGTGATGCATTCTGGGTTGTCGTGAAATGTGAACACTAATTGGCTTTCGCAACATAGCCTTAAAAAGATTTTGATCTAGAACAGATGGTTAGCTGCATTTGCATGTAGATATCAGTTTACAGACAGAAATAAGCATTTGACCGATTACCATAGATGCAAGCAATAATATCAGCACAGCGGATTGCTTTTGGCCACCGGACTTGTCTCTAGCATAAATTCTGATTGTCTGAAGAGAAGATCACTCACAGGACCTGATTAGTAGACTATGCTCTACATAAGGGTCAGGGTTAGAGAGCTGTGAAGGAGAAAACTTTGTAAACTCTTCTGCCTGCAACTGGATATTTTGAGAGTGTGCCAACTGATTGTTATAAGTCTACACTTCCCTCTCCAGTTGTTAGCTCCAAGTTTAGACTGCAAAGTTTCTTTGCTCTTTTGGCTGCAACAGAGGAGGGGACTCTGCAGAGAGCGGCTTGGCCCCAAGCAAGGGCCTCTGCTGGGCCCTGAGAGGGGGACTGCTGGTCATGCGATCCCCCTTGCAGCAACATCAAAGAGTAAGGTCTGCATCTGTTCTTATTGAAGTGTCTTGAGACCATTTTAGTTGTGTTTATGTGCTATTAAAAAATAAAAGTGGTCTGAGTAATTGATTCATTGAGAATAAACCCAAATAAATGTCACTGATTGAACACAAAGTCAGGCAGGATAAATCCCACAAGTGACAGATATCCAGCATTTGCACACACACACACACACACACACACACACACACACACACACACACACTCAAAGTCAAATAGTTTCAAAGAGAGGCTGACAAAGACAAATGCTGCATATCCATTGTGCAAACATCAACACACACAACAGATTTGAAATAATGCATGCAGAAGTTTGCCATGTCCGATACCTAAACCATGTGTGTGTGTGTGTGTGTGTGTGTGTGTGTGTGTGTGTGTGTGTGGTAGCTGCTGAAGACTCTGACTGATCCTGACACTGATCCCACATTTTGACTGAGATCGGAATCTCCACTGACACAAAGCAGACAAACAGAGCACATCTGATCCCACATAACAAGAGTAATCCCATCACTCTCCTTCTATCACACACACACACACACACACACACACACACACACACACACACACACACAAACACACACGCACAAAATACTGCAACTTGATGGGATTTGAAATGAGTAAAATTTGACCGCCTTTGAAGGTGATAACCAGTCTGATGTATTTTGAATGAAGCTTCAATACCTGGAGAAAAAAAAAAAAACTTTTGGAACAGTGTTAGCCATGGCTTCAGGGTGTTCCCAAATAAGTTATTAATGAAAGCTGCAAAGTCTTAGATAAGAGGCATCTTAACAAGACCACAAGGCTTGAAATAATCATGAGAAGAGGTAAAGGAGTACATTTAAGACTTAAGAAGACACCAAAAAGTTGGTCTATTGTACTGAGGTTGGGCAGCTCTTGCTGATTGCTGAACCCGATACAGGAGAAACAATGTAGATACTGTCCTGGTGGTGGCACGGTGGACCAAGTCTCTACTTTGTTTTTCCAATGTCTAGTGGACTTTGAGAGGGCCTACAAATGTGTACCATTAGGGGTCAAGTGGAGAGTCTTAGAGAAATACAATGGGGTACCTGGGCTACTGTTCTGTCTTCCAGTCCTTGAGTGACCAAAGAGAGAGCTTTGTAGGCATCCTTTGCACAAACTCAGACATGTCCCTAGTATCTACTGCCCTCCACAAGGATTATCCCTTGCCACTGATTCTGTGATTTTCTGATATTGAATCTCAAGATAAAGCCAGGGGGAATGGTATCTACTTTGGTGGTCTCAGAATTTCATCTCTCATAATCTCATTTGCAGATGATGTGGTTCTGTTGGCTCCATCAGTTATTGGGGCAGTCGGCAGCCAAGTGTAAAGCAGTTGGGACGAGGTTCAGTTCCTTTAAGTCTGAGGCCATAGTTATCTGCTGGAAAACAGTGGATTTGCTGCCTACAGATATGGAGTAAGACTCAAGTAAGCAAGTCAAAGTATCTCTTGGACCTGGTCCCGAATGAGGGTAAAATGGATCATGAGATTGACAGGTTGCTGTGGTATCAGCAGTAATGGGGACATTGTAACAGACAGCCCTGTAGAGGGAGCAAGTCTGACAGTGTAACTTTCGATTTACAACTCGGTCTACGTTCTAACCCTCACCTTTATTAGCTGTAGCTTAGGGTAGTGTCGTAAAGAATGAGATTTGACTCAAGCAATCAAATGGGTTTCCTCCAATTGGTGGCTATGCTCATTCTTGGAGACATGGTGGATAGCTCAGACATCTGGAGGGAGCTGCTCCTGGAGTAGAGCCCCAATCCATCATCTGCAAGTATCCAGTTGGGCTGTTCCATGCATTTGATTATGATTGTCCTGGGAGGCTTCTTCTGGAGGTTTTCCTGGCATGACCAACTGGGAGGGGACATAGGGGTAGACCCAGAACTCACTGGAGGGATTATATATCCATCTGGCCTGGATGGATGATGGACAGAAGCATGAATGCACAGATGGAGGTTGAGTAGTGCTGACACCAAAGGTCCTGTTACTTTCTGCACAATTTTTTCTTCTATGACCAACCATTCCGCCGCAGGGAACCTATGATTTGAAAAACCCCTTTGTCCAGCAAGGATACCACTGTCTTTATCTGTGATAAAAAATGCTCTGTCTGTCACACAAATAAGAGTCTATAAAATGAAAAATATATTTCATACAATACATTTAGGGTGGAGGTCGGTCACTCCTTACTTCGACTTTTTACTATCAAAAGTAAATCCCTACACAATTAGCAAGAGTGTATAGGCTGAGTGTGTTGGCTTAAAAATACTCTTCCATACTGGGATGGACTGGAGCATGTGCAGAAAGAAATCTGTGGACTTGTCTCAGCTGGAAAACTTGGTCAGAAGTTGAAGCTGAATCACTAGACGCCAGAGAAGACTTCCAGTTGTTAGCTGTCAAAGAAAACTCCTTTACTCTCTGGGTGCTTTCAGGATAGCTGGGCTCATCTTACTGCTATATGCATGATGGGACTCATTTACACACACTCGCAAATACACACACACTCTCTCTCTCTCTCTCTCTCTCTCTCTCTCTCTCTCTCTCTCTCTCTCTCTCTCTCTCTCTCTCTCTCTCACACACACACACACTAGCCTGTCTCCAGAAGCATTGTATTATTGATAGAGAAGCAGTTGGAGGGCGATGTTTTGCACCACAGCTGAATAAATCAACACCATGAATAAATCACCAAATCAAACCATATTTACAACCAGGGAGAGGCCATCAATGTTATCCTGCACACTCCTTCTCTTTCTCACTCACTCACTCACTCACTCACTCACTCACTCACTCACTCACTCACTCACTCACTCACTCACTCACTCACAAAAACTTTAGCTGTGCCTTTTTTTCCCTCGATTCATCCCCTGCAAATAAAAAAAAGAACATTCATGTCAGGTAGACACCTGCGGTACCCTCATAACTGTAAATTACACAATATATGATTCTTTTATGTCTTTACCAAGTTATCAGAAACATTCACCTTAGAAATATTAGTACTTTCCAAATCAGTAGGATGGTTCACTTTTTGGTTGGATCACTAAAACAGGAGAAAACAATTCAATATTTTGGTGGCTTTTTCAGCTATTGAGGTGGTGGGCTATTTAATATGTCAGCAGTTATGGACCCTAGACAGTCTGTATGAAGATTTTCATTATTGTCTGGGGGCATGGTAGCTACATTAGAGGCCTGTAAGAAATTCAGCCCTTTGCTGTGTGTCTCTCTTCTATGTGTGTTTCTGAGAGTACGCAGGGGGGAGAGCTTTTGTCTGAGCAGGTTTTGGCACATACAGGGCATCAGCAATAGTCTGCTGGAGGAAAAGAAGGTAAGAAAGGAGGTATTGGTGAGTGAATCTTGATTTTCTGTCCTCCCCAGACAGGAAGGACAAAGACCAGGGTCATATAGAGACTCAACAACCCCATCGACTTATGAGGAATTGTATTAAAATGTTCTGAGTCTGATATCTTGTTTCCACTGCATTGCTCTTCAGATGAAATCATGGTTCTGGTTCATCCCTACTGATCGCCAGAGGCAGTGCTTCATCACTGGATCATCTCTCTTACACATGTGCAGGTCGAGTCTTTGTACCAACAGGTACCAACCAACTGGTTCCGTCTTCACCTTCACAGCTGTTGGTTTTTTTTGGATAAAGAAGTTACAAAAAAACAGCCTTCAGCTCCTTGAACACCAACCTTGAAAACATGTGAGGTTTCTAAAGCTGTTCAACCACTAATGAGGCAGTCAGTTCCATCAACATACTTACAACCTAAAATCTGGTTGTTGTAATGTTACAACCTGCTCTCTTTTATATTATTTTAGTTATCTGCTTTTCTCCTTTGTTAGAATGAACTTTGAAAACATCTTAGACACAAAGACATAGCAACTAAGCATTGCTTAAGTACAGTTTAAGTTTTGTGTTAAAATGCCAGAGCATTATGGACTGAAACAATGCCAATCATCAATGCCAAACAATGGTTTTCCCTTCAGTCTTCACATTTTAATACCGGTTTATTACAACATGTGAGTCACAAATATGACATGGGAAACATCTTTGCTATGAAGGTTAGGTAAACTCCTTCAGTTTGACCAAGAAATCTGAAACAAAAACCAGAGGCTAAAGTGTAGTAAAGCTCTCAAATAAAAAAATATCCTCCTGTTTTTTTTTCCACCACCATCACAAACATACTCGACTACATCAGACATTTGTTGGACCAGGCAAACGAGCCCAGCAGGACACATTGAGGGGGAAACAGCCAAGTTCATGTCACAGTGGGGGTCATATGAGGAGAATCAGACTGCTGTCCCCTGCTCAGTGGGGATGACAAGAAGAGAACCAGCCACCATCAGAGGAAGCACTGATCCACTCCGTGAAGGAAACCTGGACTGACAGGAAAGGCTGGTACAAAATATAACACTTTATTCTCCTGAAAAATGTCACTTAGTTTGAGATTCAACCATCTTCGTCGGCCTCGATGAGTCTTTGATTTCTTTTGTGAGAGTTCAGCTGCAAAATTTGACTGTTGCCTATAAAGGAAATTGTTACAGACGTCAGTTTACTGGCCACCACTGCTCTGGCTTGGTACTGGCTCTTACCAGTCCCTCCAGGAAGTTGCAATTTCGCGATCGCAACTATCAACGCAAATTCAACCAATCAGCGTGATTTTGCGCAGCCTTGCAATTTAATACAATCACCGCAATTTTCCCTCAAATTTGACCAATCATCTAATCTCAGCCACTGTACATCATCGGTTTCATCATCAATTTCACTTCCTTGGAACATAAACGTAAGTCCTCACTTGATCGGCACTTTTCAACAGCAAAACATGCACAGAGAACGGGTGAAAAGCGAGGACAGCAGGCAGGACAAGTGACAATGACACGTTGTTATTTATAGATACTAGAGTTATTATTTGAGGGGCTCAGTGTTAGCTTGGTCTCTACCTGCATCAGGTGTGCTTTTTGAACCAGCTCTCCCCATCTCCATGCATCTGTCTCATCTTCATTGATGATTTTACCCCCGGTGTGCGTTAGTGACAAAGACACAACCGGGGGATGTCTGTTTAATATTTGAGGTTTGACGTTGTTGCCGCCATTGCCGTAAAAAGCTCTGGGTCTACAGCTTGATTTAATCCAGTTTGATGATACATCAGACACATTTAGTAAGTTTTGATCAACTCCTTGTTGAAAGATGCAGATGCATTTCAGAGTGCCGTGAACTGACTGTCTGTCTGTCCAGTGCGCCTGTCACTGCAGGTGCATTCAAGGACTGTCGTAAATGTGCAATACAGTCATGTCATTTTTCTGTGAATCAAGAGAATACAAATACAGTCACAGTGGCCACATCAAGAATGTTTTCTAAAAACATTTGTAATTCAGCGTATTTACTTGACCCTGAGATGTTATTGGGGGGGAAAAAAAAATTGAAAAATAAAATCGCAACTTTACCACAATTTTTCAAAAAGCTGTCGCAGAATCAGGCTTTTAGGCCGCAACAATCTCAAAAAAAAAAAAAAGCGAAATTCTGGAGGGACTGGCTCTTACACTTGATAATTATTGTTGAGAATAAATTGGTTTAGTGTAAACCCATGTCTGATTTGGCAATGTGCTGTTCTCTGTGCCATTCTCATTACACAGCAGACAAACTTATTTGACAGAGAAGAGACAGTGACGCAGCCAGAAAATAAATTATATATAAGGATATATATATATATATATAGATATATATATATATATATATATTATATACAAGACTGTCCAAACAAAACTTATATTTATCTTTAACTGGATGAGCTCTTTAGTGGCTGTGTGGGCTCTGACTGTTGTGTAAGGAGATAAGGCAACATTTTGTTAGAGAGGTCTTGAGTGAAGTGATATACAGAGAATGGCCATGGAACTGAATACTGAAGTTTTTTTTCCTGTTTCCCACTTACAGAAGAGGTTGGTTTCACTTATCTGTCACCACAAGCTTTCCCAAACTTTAACCATTTGAGTCGGGACAGACATGGAAATGAAGTAAATACGAAATTCATTGAATGTAGATGATATGGTAATAAACTATTGTCAGAATGTCTTTGAACTTTGCAGGGAGATTTACACTTTGTCCCAATCCCGAGGCTGCAGCCTTCGAAGGATTCTAGCCTCCATAGCCTGTGTAGACCAGTCAGACCGAATTGAATAGAGACAGTCTGGTCTATAGCGGATCCCCAGTTTACATCACCAACAGTTTGCACCCTTACCCTGGCATAATTTAGTCCTGCCCATGTCCCTTGGCTATGGCTGGGTAGCTACATGGCTAACTAGCTAGTATAGCTAGCATCACATAACTTAAATACCATCACCAACAGTCCAAAGATAATTTAGAGTTCACTGTGTTGTCTTTTATAACATTTGTACTGTTTGCTATTGAGTTGAAATCAAATACTATAAACCCTCCTGTTATGTTGCGGGTCAAATTGACCCTTTTTAGAGTCTATTTAGGCACTATATGCCTTCCAAACCAGCTAAATGCAGCCTAAAAATCTGGACAGCATGTGACAGAAGAGGTGTCGTGTTAATATTATCAACATCACTTCATAAAAATAATACAAATCAATATGTAAAATAAAATAACCAAAAATGTATGTCATTTAAAACTATTGTATTATATTTAGGTATTTCCAATGTACATTATAACAAGTTTTAACATTCAGTTTCATGAAAACGAGTGGAATCATCCTCATTGAATCATGATCTGTGAGAGTTTAAAGACATCAATGGACTAAATCTTGATTTAAATGGTTTGTAATGGAGTTAACAATTAGATTTAAAAAATGGGACTTTTTGGGTTCTGACACTTTGAATATGCATTGAATATGCCCCAGGTCAAATTGACCCAGGAACATTATTGCTCTTCCAGAGAAACAAACATAACCGGAGGGTTAATTGAGAGTTCACCTCATGTTTGAGAGTTGCCATTTCGTTTGAATTGTTGCAAAGTAAAGCAAATTGCGCTTGTGTCTTTAGCTGCCCGACTGTGCTTCTCCATCTGAAAATGCAGCTGCTGAGTGTTTACACATGAGAAAGCATGGAGCCATACCGCAACTGAGCGGATATGGACCGAACACAAATCTGGTGAAAGTCTGGCATTACTGTTGATTGTGTACTGCCCTCTTTTGCTGAATCCAGACAACCTGAGTAGAGATTATACATTTTTATTTAGAATCTGTAATCAGACATTATCCTGGTTAAATTATATTGTTCAGAAATTGATGTAATTAAAAAATATAGAGACAACTGCTTCATACAGAAAAGTCTAAAATGTTGCAACATAATAATTAGGCTAAATTCATGCTCTGGAGGACACAAAGGCATCACAACATACACAAGGGGCTGTGCATTGTAATAATCAACTCTTCCAAAAGTTGGCAATGATGTTTTTTAATTTTCTAAATACAATTCCTCCCATTTTTTTTAATATCCCTCGGTTGGGAATGGTGCACACTAGCACAAATGCCAGTAAGACAGCTCTCTCCGTCCCATTCTTCATTCCTAAAATGAATCCAGAGATGATTCCAACTTACCAAAAAAAAGTTATATTAAAGGGAGACAGGATGACAAGAAATGAGACCAAGAGAGAGAATGATGGAGACAGTGGTGGAGTGGAATTGGAAATCAGAGGGAATGAGTGAGGGAGTCTGAGAGAGTGTCAACGAGGGAGAACAAGATGAAGCTGAGGAGTCAGCAAGGGGAGGAAGAGGAGGGCTGAATATTTGAGAAGGAAAAAGATTCATGAGGGCTTCAATAAAAAGCTTCAGTGAACACAGTACAAACAGACAGGCCTGATGGTCACACACCACTCACACACACTCACACCTATGCACACCACAGCAGGGTGAGTTGAAATCAACCATGTTATTCAACTCTTCCTGCTCATCACAGAATCCATCATGCATTTCACTTCAACGGTCTCGCCCTGTCAGAGTATAACAAGCTTGCTCACCCACATGGCAGTCCACACACACACACACACACACACACACACACACACACACACACACACACCCCACACACACACACCACACACACACACACCACACACACACACACTCTCAATATGAACACAGGCACATGGAGTACATACGACATGCATACACAGCGGTTCTCTGAGTAAGATACATACTGCATGAGATGAGTTTTTGCCGATTTTAAACAGAAACAAACTCAAAAATATCGAAAAATATTTACAATTTCTGTCCCGAAATATTCAGTGGTTAAGCCTACGCACTTGTAAGAAGTGGGAAATTCAGAAATATACAGTCAATATTTCTCTATAATTACCCAACCCCCTGCAAATATTGCAATTACAGCTGCACCTGTATAATTGAACATGAAATATTTGTTTTGAATGCAAAGAGACCTACCAAATAAATGTTAGTCATAGCATTAATAAGTAAACAGATATTTTTGACAGATAGTCGCAACCTTGACTTCTACGTCTAGGGACATTTGAACTTGAGAGAAAGAAAAGCGTGCTTCAGTATTTATCTGGTTGTTCAAAACAAAACTGTGATGGGCCAGAGTGCAAATATTTACGGCCCTCCTTCTCTGCCTAAACAGAAGTGCTTGTGCCACACACACACGTGCATGGACACACACAACCACTGCAAACAATTTTAGAGCAGATCATTTATGTCACCCTGTAGAGACTCTCAGCACAACTCTCATCCAAACATCCGCTGATCAGAACCAACAGCTGTAGCAACACATTCATCTAAACTGATCTAACTGTCTGCCTCAAACCACCCACGGCCGGATTTCAAAGTACATGAAACAGCTTTGGACAGAGATAGCTTACACTGTATGATGATGAGCAGAAAACACTCAGCCAAAGAAAGCAAGAGTTTTGTACAAAGCATACACATGACTGATGACCACCCTGATCCAATTACAAGGAGACATCAAATAACATGGTTAATTGCCAGATGGCGTAAGAATTGTATCACAAAAATGCAGTAGATGTAAATTTCTCAAATATGAGAGTTAACAGTTATATTGCAACAATTTATTTTAATAAAGATTAACCTGTACACACCAATCAGACGTTCATCCTGGCTCTCATCTAACCCCTGTAACAATAAATCCACACTTATGGCTCTGCTGTTCTCTCGACAGTATTGATGATCCACTGAGTCTATCCTAACCCATGCTGCTGCTTAAGTATGATTACAGCTGTCGCCATAAATACAGACAGAGGTTTTAAAAATCTCCACCTTGGAAGATGTTTTCCAAAAAGCAGGTTTCAGTGATATAAAAAACTTTGTGTGGACATAAGGCAAAATGCAGACGAGAAAAAAAAACCTGTGTTCAAAAATATCCACTAACATCAAAACATTACTCAGAGACTTTCCCTTGTCCTCTTTCAAACTACTGAACTTTTTATGTGGGACTAACATTTTTCTTCCACAGGATGTATAAAAGTGTCTGGTATAGCAGTAACACAATGAGTTGTCACTGTGTCAGAAACACGGTGTTCTCTGTCTAAGGCCTAGGGCCAGCCAGTAGAACTTCTTCACTGAAATAAGGGCCGTGAGGCTTGTCAAATGAATTATGAGTTGTCAAAGTCTAGGTTCACCTGGATCAATGCCTCATACACTGAATTATGAATCTCGAGGACATTTAGTTTAGTCCTTTTTTTAATAAGGTAGTATCCCCATGATGAAAAATGTGTTTAAGAATCTAATACTGGCCTAAACCCAAGAGTGCACCTGCAAGAGACCTCAAACTTTATTATTACTTGATCATCATCATAATTAACACTGGAAATATTGCAACCTAAACAGTGCTAAATCAGTCAGCGTCTATAGCAGATCCTACATCATGCAGACAAATCTGGACTCTGATATCATAGTCGTCCTATGGATTGTTATATTATTTATTGTTTAACTAAAACTTAATGGGACTAAAAAGAAAAATACGATGGAAATTTAACTTAATCGTATTTTGGTTTCATAGGAGACTCGGCTGTCTCCTGCTAAGACAGAAAAAACGCTCACCCAGCTGAAACACCACTTTTTAGGGAGTCCAATAAAATGTGCAGCATGTGCAAGTTAAAGAGCAGGTTATAAAAAAAATGGAATGTAAACTTTACTTCACTATGCTCCTAGTTGAGCAGACAGTGGCCTGCTTTACACTGATTCACTCATTTAGATTCAATCAGAAAGTGTCTCAGCAGTCTGATTCCACACCTTTAATATAATGTGGACCCTGTGTTGCATGCACTTACAAACATTACAATATAACTATAGATTGTTTAAAAAAAAAAATCCAATACCTTTAGTTGCATTTTCAACCATGTTATAACTTGACTTATAAACTTGATGGCAGTTCAGTCACAAAAATTTGAAGTGATTTTTAAAAAGAGGGTCACAGGGAGGAAAAATAAAACATCACATTACAGCATATTCATTTCTGGAGCAGACACAATTAAGAGTTAAAGTTCTCAGTCTCCTAAGTGAAGGGTTCTTCTTATCTTTTTGTAAGGTAGAAAATATGACATAATTTTAATATCTAATTTCTAATACGTTATTTCTCATTTTAATTTCTGTTACACTCCTAATATTAACTCAAGCCCACCTTAATTCTAAAAAGTGCAGTTGGTGTGAATAATATATTCTAGGAGAGCCGAGGGAAATCTGTGCGAGGAAAAAAAAAAATCAAATAGCCTGTTTTTTTCCCCCTGATAAAATACCTTTTTAAAAACTTGATTTAAACGGCACAAGTTATTCCGACAGATTTGAGCCGCTGAAGGTCTGTCATACACAGTCTGTTTCAGTCAACACATTCAATTGACTAAAGACTCATTTTGTATGGATTTATTCACTTTTTTTGACAGTGGTATTTTTTGTATGTGTGGTGAGGAGGTGGAATCTAATGGCTTATTTTAAAAAATGTTAATATTTTAAATAAGCTATTATTTCCTGACATGGTGGAGTTTGCATAATGAGGTGACAGAGGTGTTGATTTGTATGTGTTTGTTTTCCCCCGTAAAGTGAAACATAATTGCGTAAGGTGTATCATATTATATTGTAGTTATCATGTGTCTGCCTAACTCACACATGTGCATGCATATGATTTAATAATTGTAATAGTAATAATACATTATTATAAAATTACTTGTGCAATATTTGTAACAGGCAATATTTTTGGCATTTACCGTATTTACCATAATGTAAGACATTTTTTTCCCACCTTGAAGTAATACTGTAAAATATTTGTACAGTTTCTGTAACATGTCAGCAATGCAATTATTTGAGCAAGGTATTCATATCTTCAAATTATTCAACTGTATCATTTAAACTTTAACATTTAAACTGAGTTAAAATTTAAAAAAATGCTTAGAATGTACTTTCATATTATATTATGTTATATTACTATTATTGTTTACTACAACTCAGGGTCACATTACATACCCATGTTTATTTTTATTTATATTGCTTAATCTGTCATTACCAACTATAATCACACCATGTCTACCTGTCACAACTGAATGATTTTTAATACTGCCTGTAATTACTGCTATTTAATCTATATTCCATTTGTAACATTGTATATATCAAAATTGTATTCTATCTTCATTTATCTATTTCTATTTTACTTATTTTATTTTATTTCATTCATTTTAAATCAATAAAGTTATCTTATCTTTCATATCACACATTTTCTGGCATTTTTTTTCTATTCCATTTTTAATGTATTTTTATAGTTGTTTCTGAGAGTATAGCTGACACCCATTTTTTTTGTCATTGCCTCAATTTCTAGGTCTCTGCTATGAAACAGGAACACCTGTAACATAACCCATACCAAAAAGAAACACTGTTTGAATTTGAATCCTGGTTATTTGCACTGATTTGATCCTAATTTGTGCAAGGAAACATTTTAATGATATTTGACAGATTCATTATTTTTACTTATTTGCAGAAAAAATTATTGGCTCACATGACAATATCAAAAATGTATCATCTTGAATTAGTTTCTTTTTTGGCACTTTAGAAATAATTTGTTTTAATAATTACACAGTGTGGGTTCCTAAAATCTGCTGCACATAAGATCCAAAAGATATTCTGTTTTTTTAATTTAAACATCACTAAGAAGATTTTTTTTAGTGTTTACTGTGGAGATTTTCCATAGTGCAAGGGGATGAGGGAGCAGCAATTAATACTGAAAAAATATTGGGGATGAAGTAGACCGACAGTAAATGCAAAAAGGAAATAATTGTATTGTTACCAAACGTTGGCAGTGACAAATACCAACTGAAAACTCTTCTTTAAAACAAACACCAACTAAAAGAGAAGTTAATATTTCTGTAACTATTAAACCGTATAAATCAAGAGCACAACAAGTCAAAAGGAAACACTTTGTACTTCGAGTCTAAAACACCTCCTTCCACAAGAGAAGAAGAAAACAACTGCTCTGCTGCCTTACCGCTCCTGCTCTTAATGCTGCAGGTCTTGATTAGAACTAGCCTCAGGTGTGCTCGGTCATCCAGCTGATACCTGGACAGAGAGTAGGGAGAACAGTTAAGAGCAGGAGAAAGAGAGAGGGAAAGAACAACCCAACACACACTAAACACTTCGACACGTAAAAAAGTGTGTGTTTTTCTCCCAGTCTGTGACAGAAAAAGGAATCATTATTGAATACTCATTGCAGGGTTCAAGGTCTCAAAAAGATTATTTTTTGCTTGTGAGAGGTCTTACACTGTATAGTAAGTGTTGTGTTTTTTTGTGGACTTGATTGTTGATGTGACAGTTCTTAGCATTTAGTCACAGTCACAGTAGCAAACCGTGAAAGGAAGAGAGAAAGAGGGTAGATGGGGAAGTACATAGAAATCAGAGGCCACAGGGAATGATTGGAAGGGGCAAACAATGATCTTGGGGCAACTTTTAAATTTGAAAGATAAATACATACCTATGTTCAATGTTTTTTTTCTTTCCCTTATTTGCTTTTTTGAGTCCTGAACATTCTTAAATTAGATTTTTAAAAATGTGCAGCAACCCCAGTGTCAATTTTTCTAAACCAAAAATGCTGATGATAAGTATTTGTGTTTTTCATGACTTTTTCCTTTTCACCAATCCTTTATCTGCAACAAGTGACAATTCTCCCTGCCTCCTTGCATCTTTTTCATTGTCACTGGATGATTTTCGCCCAGTGCACACTGATAAGAAATATGTTTTGCACAGTCTATGCTAAGACGCCAAAACTAGCTAACTATCTATCTTATCAATAAGCCACTGCTGGGAGCTGGGATTTGGAAAAGAGAGAGAGCCTCATGACAACCAGCGGCCTTTAGTCTCTATTGTTTATGCAAACAGAAGAACACATTTCTTAGTAGGATAAACGTAATTTAAAGAAATCACCTTCTATTTTTAGTCACCTTCCTTTCCAGGAACATAAGTAACTTACCTAAAGTACCATTAACTCCTCACTAATTGGTCTTTTCTTAATTTCTATTCTGTTTTATTGACGTTAGTGTCATTAAATATATCTGTCACATTTAGGCATATTCATATTTTAAGTTTTTTTCTGCATCAATCAAGGACAAATGACTGCATGTTAAAAACAGCAGGACAAGGAATAACATTTGGATTTGATGTAGTGGCCTCGTGTTGGATTGTAGGGAATGTAAAGCTGATGGAAAAAAAAAACAGTACATACTAAAAGCTAGAGAAGTTTGAATATGTATATTTATTGAAATAAACTCAATAAAACAAACGTGATGTAAAATGGAGGGTAAAATATAGTGATAACAATTTCACTGCATTGAAAATACAACCAGACTCCAGGCTGCAGAAAAGGCTGTCAAGACTCACAAAGGTTGTTGGTATATAAATAACACACACACACACACACACGCACGCACGCACGCACGCACACACACACACACACACACACACACAACACACCCACACACACACACACACACACACACAAAACACAATAAACAAGGCTGCCCAACCAGAACTAACAAAGGCCCACTATGGACAGTCCTGTCAGCACAGCCAGGAAGATATATTCTGCAGTGTGTGTGCACTCATTCTTGTGTGCATGTGTTTGTGTCTGTGTATGTGTGTGGTGTTTCATATGTGTGCCTGTGCACGCATATAAGTGTGTGTGTTTGGATTTTGTTTGTGTGGACGTGTGTGCCATCCTTTAGACACTAAGGAATGGTAATTGTCTTCAGCGAATGTCTCTTCTGCTTGTCATAAGCTACGCTCATTTACACTCAAATATTGTTCTGTGTGTGTGTGTGTGGTGAGTGTGCATGAGAGAGAGCAAGAGAGAGCTAGACTGGGAGTGAGAGTGAGCAATAATGTGTGTGTCACAAGCTATACGCTCATTTAGTCTCAAAATATTGGACTGTGAATATGTGTATGTCATATCTACATGTAGAGGGTGTGTGTCTGTTTGGAAGTGAAGGAGTGTTGTCAAAAGCACATGCATTTATAGTGTTTCAGTGTGTGTTTGTATGTGTGTGTGTGTGCTTTAGTGTGTGTGTGTGCTCACAGTGCCACGCTCATTTAACTTTAGTAGCAGCTGAATGGGGAATTCCAATAATAATCATAAAACCTACTTTATTTTCTCTGTTTGAGGTGAGACGACTGCCTTTCCCCCTCGCCGCCACTTTCCATCCCGCTCAGCCAATCAACCCGTACACACACATGTAAGTACGCACAGAAATGAAACACACTCGCACAAATCCTCCCGCGTGCAGTTCTGCAAGCCGGGGCGATCGTCAGAGTTATTACATGGGTGTTGTCTGCCTTGTTACATTTTCACTTTATGAGCTGAGAGCCTCCACAGTCCCTCAATACTTAGCATAGACAGCAACTTAGACCGTGTGTGTGTGAGGGGAAGAGACAGAGAGAGAAATAGAGAGGAAAAAGTGTGTGTATGTGGGTGTGAGTGTGTGGCTGCTGTTTCCTTTTATCAGCAGATAGGCCGCTGGGTCTCGCACTACTTAGCAAACCCAACTATTTAATAAGCACAGCAGGCAGACGTTTGTGTATGTGTGTGTGTGTGTGTGTGTGTGTGTGTGTGTGAAAGAGAGAGAGAGAGAGAGTGAGAGAGAGAGAGAGAGAGAGAGAGAGAGAGAGAGAGAGAGAGAGAGAGAGAGAGAGAGAGAGAGAGAGATGAACCCTAAATAATGAGGGACATTTGAAGTTATTCACTGAGTATAAAAACACTCTGGGGTTGAGTTTCTCTTTGGGTGAAAATCCCATAAGACAAACTTTATTGATCTCTGATCCAGTTAGATCATTCCCATCATGATCATCAATGAGCGATCGATATGAGGGCATAAATAAGTGAATCAAAGCTGTTAAAGATGGGCACAGACAGCTGGTGTTTTGTGTCAAAAATGTTAAGAGTCAATTGTAATGGAAGAACTGCCTGCACATCCAGTCTGTATCATGTATTTTTGTTTCCAATTGTATAAGAGATGATTACCAATGTATGTTTTTTAATCCTACCCTAACATCTTCTGAGTTAACTCAACCCTTACTAAGTCTTTTTGTATAACCTTCATAAATGCTCCTTTTGTTTGATGCTTTCTTATCTACAACTTTTCATCACAACTGATTTTGAATAAATCAAAAATAGTTTATTTCCCGCTCTTAGCTCTGTAGAGAGATGTCTTCATAATTGGTATTTTTGGTCATTCTGATGTCATCTCTTGAGCTACTTAAAAAAAATGTTATACTTAGAATATGTTAAGCCAATGATGGAAGCTGTTGAAATCAGGCTCCAAATAATAAAAAGAACTTATGTTAAATATGATCATCCTCATTTTTTCAGTTTCACAGTTAGTTTCATTTAAATAAGATTATGCCAAAGTGCAAAGTGAATGTTGAACAGTTTATCTCAATGCAAAATATATGAGGTAATATACACTTTTAGACTGATCAGGTGTTAATGCCAGAGGGAGCATTTTTAATGATCTATTAACTTACTACAAACTTAGAGCTTTACAAAAACCTGCACACCCAACTTTTCGGCTTAATTTGAAACTGTTCAAATATGCAGTTTCCTGGTCCGGTGACAACATGCATCTTCACTCTGACATGGCACTGCCTGTTATAAGGATTTTCCCTATTTTCATATCAGGGCCCATCTTTTTAAAATGTAATTTCAAGGGTCAAAATGAAAAAGGAACCGTTTTTGAATTGCTGGTTATGCTTCTTCTGGAGGCTTGATGACAGGCTGTGTCAGGCCAAAGTCTTCCAGTTGAATTGCTTCTTTTTGCACTGACATGTTCAGATTGTTATTTTGCTGAGAAGTTAATTTTGTTTTATTGAAACAGATGTCACATCACCCTCTTTAAAGCCTCCAAACCCTACAGCCAATAGTTCTTATACTCTGCAGAACAAAGAAGTTGCTTTTGTATAGCTGATGTTGTCAGCAGAAGGGCTTTTGTTCCATTGTGTGTTTAAGAGGTATTGTGTCTGAGCCAAACTAACAAGTCAAAATATCAGTCACCCAAAAATAAAGATAAAGCAAAAAGACCTGCAAAAGGAAAAACACAAGGAGAATGCCATAACTGCTGTTTTTGGTTAGAAAAGCATCAGTTTCTCTGAAAAATGATCAGTCTCTGCTGGGATCCTGTCTGTAATGTTGTCAGTTTGAGGCCCATCAGTGACAAATACAAGAGTTCATTATGTAAATAATCCAATCTGGCCTAATTGCGAATTGAGATTACAGTGCAGTCAATTCAGCTTGTTTCATGGCCGTCAGCTGAAGTAATCTTCTGGAGAAATTCTGAAACTTTTTATACTAATGAGTGAGGATAGGGATCACGGAATTTTACTGGTATTGATACCACTGTCAAGCATCCTGAACAATTCATGTCTTAATAATGATATAATAATAATAATGCATTTTATTTATAGGCCCTTAACCAATTGTATCATTGATAAGTTTTGATTATTTGGTAGCAACATTACGTTTGAAAATAACTGGTTTCGCTCTTGTTGATAAGCGGTCAAGATGGATGGATGGATGGATGGATGGATGGATGGATGGATGGATGGATGGATGGATGGATGGAGGGATGGACGGGATGGATGGGTGGATGGAGGGATTATGGATGGTGGGATGGATTGCTGGGGGGATGGATGGGGGGGGGGATGGGGGGGATGGGATGACTTTTATTTACCTGTGCCTCAGAGTCATTTTTCTAATCCAACCTTGAACACATCATAAAGTGACCTCATGCCACCTTGTTTGCTTAACTAACTAGCCTTTGTCCTGCCTATTTCTACAAAGATTTTAACAGTTGATTACAAAGTTAGTGGCTGCCTTGAGCGGAGGATGATGATGACAGTCCTAGAGCAGAAGACTTTATTTTTAACCCAGAGAGTCAAAGGTATAGTGGATTTGGTTACATTTGATACACAATGCTAATGTGCTTGGGCACGGAGGCCGTGTTCAACCCTTTCAAATAGTTTGCAACATAAATTGAATTTCTCTTCGTCTTTACCTTTTGCTTTGGTGAAATAAACGCAGACTTCAGACCTCTTTGTACATTCACCAGTTGGCAGGCAGTTTTGTTTTCTTCAAAAGCGTAATAAGACAATTGGCATGATTTAACCACTCGACTCGAGATAAAACATTGCATTTTAGGACTGGTGAGACATAGCAGAATCCATCAGCTCTTACGTTGCTGATTTTTAGTTTTTAAAAGAAAGTATAACAAGGTGCTTAATAGAACTTCATTTGAACCCCATCTACCTAGAAGTCAATCAGACCAAGACCTGGCTATAGAAAAAAAGGAACTACTCTTGATTGAGTCCATTTTTCGAGAGAGAACAAGCATGATTACTCATGAGCCTCTGGAGTCTGAGAGCTCTGAACAGAGCTCAGGTTCAGGCCGTCATGGAGCAAATGTCCTCTGCACTGAAACCAGCTTGAGCCATGCTCTGGGGGAGGTTTTACAGACTGTTGAATTAAATCCTCCCACTCTGCCCTGAGGTGATTTCTCAGGTCTGATATCATGTAATAATCACAACAATAATAAAACCATATCGACTGTCTGTGGCCAGAGAAACTTCCATTTCAGCAAAGAAGGAGCAGAGTGACCAGACCACTGCTGATTTTATCACATATCAAAGCCATGCATCAGTTCGCTCTTTCTGCTTTATTTTGGTCCTCTCAGGTGTGTCTGTGTGTGTGTAACATTATCTGTGTCAATGAGAGAAATTATCTAATGAGTGTAATAGGGCTGTTATATTTTAATAAACACAGCAGGCAGCTGCAGTCTACAGAGGCTCATACCTAAATGGATGGAGAGATAGTCTATGACTCACCGTGGTACACTTACAGCTGATTACAGAGACGCAGCACTTACTGTGCATGTTCACTCTCCCTTTGTGTGCATGTGTGTGTGTCTTGGGATGTGTGTGTGTGTGTGTGCATGCATAAAGATGCTTTTCTGCAACAAAACTAAATGTGTCCATGCTTGTGTTTGTATGTTTATGAGTTACAGTTTTTCATTAGCACAATAATGTGTGTGTGCCTGCGTGAGTGTACACAGACACTTTCTCATCTGAAGCTTCAAAGTTGTGCACACAGTCAAATGTGTGTGCGCGTGTATAGGTGTGTGTGTGTGTGTATGTGTGTGTGTGTGTGTGTGTGTCTATGTGTGTGTATCCCATTACTTTTCCTCTCTGTTGACTAAATGAAACACTGTCTTGGCAATTTGTGCTCCTCAGCACCCATTCTCTCTCCCAGCGCTCCCCACACAATATTAAAATTCTCCCGGACTCCCAGCGCACCGTTGAGGTTCAGCCGCCCGCCCGTCTCCAAACCTGCTTTTTCCTGTCTGCGTGACGTCTTTATGTCTGTCAAACAATATCAGGTGGACTCTCAGGTGTAAAATAGGATCAAAGCGGTGAAGCTTTGGCTCTGTTATCTTCCAGGAGAGCAGATAATAAAGATGAACCAGGGACACATAAAGGAGAGTGCTGCTTCTTTTCAATGATCAATAAGAGTTTTAATTCTTAATCAAGTTATATTAAATCTTCATGATTTCACATTGTGCAAATTCTAATTACTAACTTACTGCTACCTCCATAAAGTAAAACGACTTCAGGAAATTGAACCAGTGTTCTTATTAATTTAATTAAAATGCAGCCAATGTTTAGAGTCTTAATAATGTTATGTTAACATGAGATGTCGCTGCAATAGAGCAGAAAATAAGAACAAGCTGAATCTACTGCTGTGGACTGGCTGAATTTAAATACAGAACTTCTGATTAAACATGACAAAAAAAGGACATTCAAACACACCTTTTCATTATTTTTGGAAATCTTTAGCTTTAATTAGGACCTTAAAACCCAAGATAATATGGATTGGAAAATACAAATATTGGAAGAGCAGTATTCATTTCATATGCAAGCAAAAAACGGCATTTTCAAGATACTTTTAAAGACTATTATTATGTTTAGGTTAAATATCATCCCAAGGAAGACATTCATCTTTTCCATTGGGAAAAAATATCTGGAAATTGATTTAGATTAAATACATTATGGCAAAAAATCTTTGACAGAATACACTTCTCTTTCAGGTAATAAAATGAAGGAAGCTGACTCTGAAAATATGTATTGACTAATTCTAACTCCTTTAAAGATGTATAACATTTTAACATTTTAAGATAATTCACCAAGCTGTCTGAGATGTATGAACATTTATGTACCTGTGATATAATTTTATTCAAACCCTTGCCTTTTTTATATAATGATATGCTTTATATTTTTGTGAAGAGCTAAAAATGCCGACTATGATTCACCTGTACAGGCTTTGTCAAGACATGTTTTTCCAGACCTTTGGTTCCGGTTATTTTCCTACTTTGAAAAATTCTCTGGACGATTTCAGTCACAGACATGGAAAAGTCAGCTCGTACACAAAAATAGGTAGATTATAAAACAAGACTGAGTTATATGTTACTTAAACTCCTTTCTTGTTTTTTTTCTGTGAGTGTGTGTCTCTTTGTGATTGATAAAATCTGTGTGCATGCAGGTATATTTCCCTAAGCTAAAAACTAAAGGGCATTGTTTCCTCACTCTTACTCCACTCATGTCTGTGTATTTTACCCCCTAGTTGTTTTATTTGTTGGGAAAGGGGACAGGGTGGAGTGTCATGGAGATGCACCGTGTGCCAGTTCACTGTTTTTAGGTTACTTAGAGTAATGATGCTGGCCATTGTAAACTCTGTGAAAAAAAACATCAGTGCATTAAGCTAGTTGATTTATTTGTATTCTGTTCACTGTTATAATCATAATTTTCACAGGTTGTCAGTCTTTAAGTGAACACATGACAGGAAATATTTGTAACAAACATCTGCTGCACATGTCAAATATTGTATTACTTCTAATCCAATCTAATTTATTGTAACTACTTCATGTCTCGATTTCAGAAACCTTAAGGTCCTTTATATCATGAAACACATATTATATTAAACAAAAGTCTAAGACAAAGCAAAGACAGTAAAGGAATAAAATCAATACAGTCTACAGGTACTGTGATTAAAAAGGGTCCAGACCATTTTTTTCAGTTTTCCAAAATATGAAACAAAATACAAAACAAAATAACAACAAAAAAAAAAAACCCTCAGACCTTCACTTTGTAATCCTCCTTTTTCCTTCTTAAGTTTTGGTTTCTCCCACAATTATCCACCAGGACGCCTTTAAATACAACACAATACACTTCATATTAATACAATTTTGTAATAAGACTATCCGTCTATCTGTTTTGAACTTTTCACTGCATAAATCTGCCACAGTCAGAGAAAATGTGTAAGCTTCCATTTAATCTTAATGTAATCCAGTTCAAAATATTGATGTTAGTTTTTTAAAATTTACATGGGTTGGCACCACCATACCTGAGATAGTGTTTGCACCCACATGCTCCAGCCAGAGCACTCAGGTCAACTCACCAGATGTTTTTAGATGTGCCAAGATCGAGGCTCAAAACAAGAGGTGACAGAGCTTTCGCGGTGGCTGCTCCCACACTGTGGAACAGTCTGCCTCCTAATATAAGATATGCTCAGACCATTGAGAGTGTTAAATCTTTTCTTAAAACACACCTCTTTGCATTGGCTTTTAATACCTGTGGAGTGAGACATACATTTTATTTAGATTTTTTTTTAATGTGGCTTTTTCTTGTGTTATCTATTGTGTTTTTAATATCTATTCTTTTTTTTTTAACTACTATTTGTTTTAATTGATTGTGTTTTTAAGCATGTGCAGCACTTTGGCCATCTGGGGTTGTTATAAATGTGCTATATAAATAAAGTTTAACTTAAGTTAATTTATTTGAAGTTACTTTTTGAAATAAAGAAAATAAATTGTGATGTTACTACAATGAAAGAAGTGTTTGAAATAATCTATTGGTATCCATGTGTCCCAACACAGGACACTGAATGAATATTGGGTGATTTTTTTGTTATAAACAGCAATCATTTGTTTACTGATTGCTCATGCTAAGGGAAGATTTACATCTATCAGGAGTAACAGCATGTTGAAAAAAATGCAAATAAAAAAATAAGAAGACAGTTAAGTCAATATGCCGGATCGTTCGTGTCCTGTAAGAAGGCAAAAAGAGACAAAAAGGAGGGTGGGGATAGAGAGCAGAGGAGAAAAAAAGGGAAGGTAGAGACGAAGAACTACTCTATAAATCATGCCAATTCATCTTCATAAATGGATCCTAATATGCTGTTATTGCAACATATTGGAAGTGCTGAATGTAAACAACATGTGTGTGTGTGTGTGTGTGTGTGTGTGTGTGTGTGTGTGTGTGTGTGTGTGTGTGTGTGTGTGTGTGTGTGTGTGTGTGTGAATATTAAGGAGACCAAACACTTTGGTAAGTTAAAATAATGTAGTGTAAGGTAATAATTTAACACAGGGTAACAGAAACAATTATCAAAATACATTAATAGACTAAAATGAATAAATGAATAAATAGATAAATGAATAGATAAATAAATAAATGGCCGTCTGTTAAAAAATATAAATTAAACGCGTTCATATTCAGAATTTTTTTCAATCTGGAAAAGAGGAGGGGAGAGTTCCTTGAGGAGAAGTGAAGTTATTTAAGCAAATTAACCCTTGATGATGTAAAGAGAGTTCAGGTTTGTTTCTCCACCACTCTGTGGTGGAATTGAGTGAGTTCTTTGAACCTGTCTCTTTGGTTAGCTCCCCATATCATTTGTCCATTCGTCAGAAGTTGGGGATTGAAGCGTACACAAAAGAACCTGACAGCTCATTAAATACTTCATGAAAACTTTTGGGTGAAGGTTGTTAGGATGCCGGCCTCCCATGTTGTGTCTGCCTGAGTGAAGGTGGAAGGGGAAGTAAGCTTGTGAGCCAGATGTTTATTATTTGTGGGTTGAGCTCTGATTAGCTAACTGACTTCAATCAGGAGAGACACATTAATGAATTAAAGATAATGTTTATTTCACAAAGATGGACTGATGTTTAATTATTGTCAGGGTCTCTTTGGTGCTTAAACTCTACAGGGGCAAATGATTGAAATGTGTCTGTCTTTGGAGTTCCTGGAGTTCAAACACTGGTGGTGGAGGTGTTGACAGATGTCATCTGAGATGATGGAGCTGATCAAAACTGCAAAGACTGGGTGATGACAGAGAGAAGGTTGATGTAGTCGTCTAGCACTGATGAAGCTGAAGAACTGTTGACTAGGTGGTGATGACGTGATTGCTGAGGATGGTGTCTACAGCTGATGAAGCTGTGAAGTCGGGGCAGTGACAGGGAGACGGAGGGTCCCATGCAACAATCAAATGATTTGAGTAGAGGAAGGGGGAGCCATATTTATAAAAGACAGCTGCAACGTGATAGGCTAGCAATGAGAGTGTGCTGCAGTGCTATTGGATATATATGACCTGGTGATGACAACAGCTGATGACTACAGTGAATATGAGTGAGCATGCGTGGAGGAGTATAGCCTTCCTGACTCAACATTCACTAGAGCTTCATTTAGTAGAAAATAGTTTAAAGTGTAAATATGGAAACTGATTCATTCATATTAAAAAAAATAACAAAAAAATAATAAATAAAAACAAGTAAATATTAAATTATCATTATGGGTTCAACAAGAGTAACTCATCTGACACAGCCCACTAAATGCCTCTACCAAACCTGGATTACATTCTACATATTAAAAAAGACAGAAAAAAAAGGTCTCAGCTTCATGAAGAAGCCATAATGTGAGACTGGAGTAAAAAGGTTGATACAGACATTTGTTGTCTTTTTTTTATGGCAGGTTATATATTTGTCCTTTAACCTGATTCCAGGTTTGGTATGAGGAGCTGTAATTTTTGTCTGACATTTGTTCTAAGCTTAGTGACATTTTAAAAGTTTGTAACCAAGCACTCTAGTTTATAATATTATGCTATGATCCAAATTGTGGCAATGCCTCTGTTTGCAATCATAAGACCAACAGACATGATTTGTCTTGTAATATGGCCAGCTTTTCTCATCCATATATTACAGAATTCATAACCTGTGATCTGAATGAATGTTGTCCTGACTTATTGTGGATAGTTTCGATGTGAATTGCTTCCAAAATATTTGCATTTTAGTGCATTCCAAGGCTGTTCTCTTCATGGCAGTAGCGGCACATGTCATAATTGTTAAAATGCATATGCCTGTCATATAATCAGTAATTGAAACTTAAAAACTTTAAACTCTATCTACACTGCGTGCCCAATTATTAGGCACGTGAGTATTTTTGTGAAATGTTAAAAACTATGTTAACAGTTGTTTTCAAATTTGTCAAGAAGTCAGATAGTGAATATATTTCTTCAACTGTGTGGTTAAAATGATGCTTTTCAAATTACGTTGGCTGTAATTTTAAATAAATGCAGAATCTGCAGAAATGAGCGTGCCAAATTATTATCCAAGTTGGTGATAAGAGCATATAACTTGTTTTCAAACTTCAACAACAACAACTATTTTCTTTACATTTGTATACAAAAAAAACTGTTAATTTCTTTAAAACATTTCAAATCTAAAGTGTTTCTCAAATGTCCAATATAACCTCCTTTTCTTTCAGTGAGGGTCAGAGGTCACTGGTAAACTGATTTAGTGAGGTTTCTGATGACTTCTCTGCTGACACTGTGAGCTGTACCTTGTATGGCTTTCCAAAGAGGCTCTATTGAGCTGTATTTCTTGCCATTACTGTAAATTATCTCCTTTATTATTGACCACAAGTTCTCAGTCATGTTGAAATCAGGTGAGCAGGCAGGCCAGTTCAAGAGGCGTTCCTCTTTAAAGCCCTGAGATGCCGCCCTGTCCTGGGAATAATGTGAGGCATGTGACGGTGCATTGTGCTCATGCATGAACACGAGCATCTTTTTCACTTTAGCTGAATGTCTTTTCCTCCATGCAGGAAAATCCAAAAGAGGATCACCTCTTTGGCCTGCCTGCTCACCCGATCTCAACCCGACTGAGAACTTGTGGTCAATACTGAAGAAGATAATTTACAGTAATGGCAAGAAATACAGCTCAAACGAGCATCTTTGGAAAGCCATACAAGGTACAGCTCACAGTGTCAGCAGAGAAGTCATCAGAAACCTCACTAAATCAGTTACCAGGACCTCTGACCCTCACTGAAAGAAAAGGAGGTTATATTGGACATTTGAGAAACACTTTAGATTTGAAATGTTTCAAAGACATTAACAGTTTTATTTGTATACAAATGTAAAGAAAACAGTTGTTTTTGTTGAAGTTTGAATTAGTAGTTGTAGTAAATATTATTATTTTAATCAACAGAACGTTTAAAATGGTGCCTAGTTTTTAATTTTTACAAGTTATATGCTCTTATCACCAATTTACATAATAATTTGGCACGCTCATTTCTGCAGATTCTGCATTTATTTAAAAATACAGGCAACGTAATTTGAAAAGCATCATTTTAACCACACAGTTGAAGAAATATATTCACTATCTGACCTCTTGACAAATTTAAAAACGACTGTTAACACAGTTTTTAACATATTCACAAAAATACTCACGTGCCTAATAATTGTGCATGCAGTGTATCTATCTATCTATCTATCTATCTATCTATCTATCTATCTATCTATCTATCTATCTATCTAGATAGATAGATAGATAGATAGATAGATCCTCATCTTGTCACATTTCAACTCTCCTCTCTTTCCTCCTCAGCAGGTAAAAGAAAAAGGTGTGTAATTCATTTCAGGCTCAGTGTTTTATCATCCCTCCTCTTCCTTTATTTAATTTTCTCCACTGTGATAAGCTCATCGTCCTCATGTGAATGATAATGAACAAACTGACGTCTTTGTGTGACTCGGAGTTAAATCTGACTCACCTCTAAACACTTCATGCTCTAAGGCCATATTTCGCCAGGCAAGAAAATACACACCTCATCCAGCTTAACCCCCTCAGTTCTTTTCACATGATCAGGTACTGTATATACAATCTGTGAATCTTCCCTGACAAAGTGCCTCAGGCAAACATCTACAAGTGTTCATATGCATACATCCTCATGTTTGCATGTATGATTTACATTATCAGAGGTGCGTACAGGGATAATAGCTGCGTCGGGTTGAGGGGCAGGGGTTACCTTTGAACAACTTTTAATACACATTCCCTGTATTATTGTGATGTGTTTATGCACATATCTCTGGTACAGGTATCATTTTCAGCTTGAAGGAAAGCACACATTTAATTTGAGAAAAAAATCAAATTTATTGTGATAACCTTCAGAACATGAAATGGAGATGGCTAGTTATTCTTGGCTGACTGAAAGCTTCATGCAAACTTCAGCAAACGTTACACAGGTTTTGACATAATTGACGTCAGCCATCTCTTCTTCTTGTTGTCATCACGTGGGTATCAGAAAAAAATAAAAATCTCTTAGCCTTTTAATCCCAAACTGTTTCGTGCAGAAGTGTTGACTTTTTTTCTTTACATTTTCTTTCAGCTTTTTTTTTTACATGAGTTTCGACTTCTTTCAGACTTTTATCAGTTATCAACAACCAACATTACTGGCCTCTGTGATGTGTTAAACCTGCTGTTGTGCACAACTTGGAGTTCAAATGTCATACACCTTACACAGAAGGCTGCAAACCTGTGCAAAGCGCAATGAACATTCAACATTTAAATCAAAAACTAATTTTCATGCATTCAAATCCAAGGATCATATTTGAAATCCGACCTAGCTGAGACTCAACCTGCTAACGTAAGTTTCTGCTCCCTCCTTTCCCTGCTCATGGAAACATCATAAATTGTTCATGTTCTTTTCAAAGCTCATTTTCTCACTGATTTGGTCTGAGTTTATGAAGTGTAAAGTATTTCCAGCTGTGCTGAAAGCCAAAAACACTCACATTAGTCACTTTGGTATCAGGAGTAATTAACAACAACAGCAAATACAAAAATATTGGTATCATGTTGCCATTTAAGATGAAGATGTAGATAAGCTTACATATGTCATGGTGTTGATGGTTCAGATTTGTTGTTGTTTCTTTTGTGTGAGTTATTCAAATCATGTAAATGAAATGTGTTCATCTCCACATTTATAGAAACCATGTGGGGTAGGGGGCGGAGGTGAGGGTGGAGCATTTTAAGTCACTCTTACGCGCAGACCAGGTATCTCTGCATCCTCTCCGTCCTATAGGGGTTGTTTTTCTATGAATTAATGTGAGTGTAACTTGCATTATGCACCAAATCTATTAGTTCATTTTTAGTTTTATTTCTGTTTAGATGTGAAATACTCTCTGAAGAGAAAAACTGTTTAATGGTAAGGCGTCAGTTTAAGGCGAGTACCTATAACACACAGATAAATAATACAATCTGCTTTAGTAATTTGACTGTTAACTGGAGAGATCTCAACAGACATGTAACAAAAAAGTGCATGTTTAGTTTAAACTCAATTTAACTTAAAGGAACTTGAAAACAGCTGAAGGTCCAGCTGTTAGTGAAGAAATGAGGCAGAGCTGGAAAAAGCTTTTTTAGAGGATGTTTAGTGGATCGGGTGAAGTCAAGACTGTGAAATGTCTCTTTTCCTTTAGACTTTAGGAAACCAGAAGAAAGGTCAACATTAAAATGTCCTTTATTTTTTGCTCAGAGTTTAATCGAATCATAGGTTTTATCACATCTGCATGAATAAATCCCTCAGTGTTAAATATGCATAGCACCTTTACAGAATACAGCTCAGTGTTTAGTTTCTTTTCAACACATCGTAGCGACACTTGATTTTTATCAAACTTTTCACTTAGACGCCTCGTGACATCTTTCCATTTGTTCTGTTGAAACTGATTTCGAAAATGTAAAAGATGTTTATTGCAACTTGATATTTTGGCCTAAACCACGAGTGAAATAAGCTCATGGAGAAAGGTCTACCTTTGTATCCAAACATTCAATTTAGTCTAAAATTATAACACACACAAACTGCCAACAACTGCATATGCACATTTTAACATTTGACAACATGTAGAGCACAAGGACATGAGCAAAGAGAAAAAAGCATAGAGCCAGTAAAGAGAACTGATGTCTGGTATAGAGAAAGAAAACCATGAATAGAAATTGAGAGAATGTTTGCTTCTCACTTATCTGGAGGAAAAATGTTAAATTAAAATGTTGAAAAGCCAGAAAGCTAGAAAGTTAATTGTTATATGACAGATAATGAGTTTTGAAAAAGAGGAACAGGAGGATGAATGTTTAGGCATGCAGGTAAAAATAAGTTTAGAGGAAATATAACTACATTACAATAGAACATCACTCTTTTTGCAGATTAGTTTATCATTAAATGAGATCAGAGTGATAGAACCAATTTATATTCCATTCATAATGTCCTGAAATTTTTTTAGAGAGGTGGATTGTGAATGTCATTGAACATCATCAACAGTCTGTAAATGTATGAGACGCTCCTATCCTGTCAGGCTGACAGTGTGGTCAGCTGTGACATGTTTAGTTGAACAAGGGTTAAGAGAAAGAGAGAGAGGGATGAAGAGAGAGAGAGAGAGAGGGAAAGAGAGCAGTCCGCATAATGACACATCCCTCCCTCTCCGTTATCCTCCACACTACATCCAGATACAGACTGCCTCGCGCTCCCATCTGCACACAAACACTCTCACTGACACACACACACACACACCACACACCACCCGTCTGCCTTCACCTCTCTCCCCCTCTTACACACTGTTGTACCGCACACGCGCATGTGCACACGCGCACACCTGCTGAAGGAGGAGTAGAGAAGAAGAAGAAGAGGAGCGGAGCGCGGCGGATCACGCGGCGCAGCGGAGCATCTGTTCCCTCGTTCAAGCGGAGACACCGCGGAGAGGAGCGGCCGGCGCGCGCTGCTGCAGGTAATGACTTTTTATGGAGATGAACAGACTTAGTTGGATGCTCTCGAGGCATGTATGACGATGTTTGAGTTCAGTGTGCGCGTGCGTGTGTTGGAAGTTGTCCATTGAGTGGTTCTGGAAGCTATGATGGTTATTGCAGCAGATGAATGTGAAAGTCTGCTTCTGATTGGTTGTTGTTAATTGGAAAACCCAGATTGCAGGATGAGAGGTTCTGGGAGCAGCTGCTGCAGAGTGAGGCAGCTGGTTTGTGATTTAGAGATTGCTTAAGGCACCACAGAAAGGCAGGTGGTTGCTGAAGAAGGGTTGTATTGTTGCACACTTTAAGCAGAAGTTTCATCTTGTTGTGATCTTTGTGGGAACACCAAGGGAGAGGTGAAGGTTAACCTCATAAACTGATAAACGAAAACAAGTTTCATCATAAAGGGCAACACTGCAAGTTAATTTCCCACCTCATCTACATCTGATATTCGTATTATTGAACATGTGTCCTGGTCTACATATCGGTCTCAGGCTCTAACCAACCGCTCTCGAGGATCTGTGCAACACTCCCCTGCTGTGTTTTGTTTTTTCCCAAAATCATGAAGCTACTGGTTGATCGACATTCACACACATTCCTGTAACAGCAAACTTTGTGTACATCATACTTTTCAAGAAAAGTCTGCAAACTAGTCTAGCAACAGGTGTCCAAACTGCTATTATTAGACCACAGCAATCTGCATCACTGGGTTGAGATGTTGACGCTCTTTTTGTTTGCTTTGTTTCGCTTTTTTGTTGGTTGTTTTTCTATTTTCTGTAGGAGTTTACAGTAATGCTGTGTATGACATTGTGACAGTAGAGTGTGAGGCAAGGGATCAATGAGGAGATAGAGCCTGGATCCTCAGAATAAGGGTCTAGCTTGGACTCGAATCGAGGCACTGCTATTAAATGAACAGCATCGTTAACTCTTAAACCACCCGGAGCACGAGACCAAGGGAAATATGGAACATGTAACACAGAGCAGTGTACTGATGCTGATGCATTTTTCTGTGATAAAACTGCTCTTATAATTAAATATAATGACTTGAAAATGATACCAGGTGTAGCCAAATGAATTTTGATAATGTTTGTTCTTGGTTTTTTTTGGAAAGTTTGACCTGAAGGCACTGCAGCAGGGTGTCCCATAAAGTGTTCATGGAGCCTGTTTCATCATGCTATTTAAAACAGTCATGATTTCATACAATTATAGTTTCATATTTATTTATTTATTGGCTCTACAGCCTTTAGAGGAAGCTTTTTCAAGTGTCAAGAGTGATGCCTAAAGTCAGACGTGTATGGGTGGTTGCAAGCGATCAGCATGCTGACTGCTTAATGGGTGTCAAAATAAGTGAATGATTGTTGAGCAGGTCATTAACAGTTGACAAAATGCTAAGTCGTACCCATTTGTATGATTGAAGGTTTGAAGGTGTTAGTAACTGTTGGCATATTACGTCTATAAGTATTTTAGATTTGCATCATTTTATGAATTATATTTGTAGGTAAATGAGATCTGCATCCTGCCTTTAAAATCTGCATAAACATTTAAACACTTTAACTGTAATTAACCTATTCTCCTCTTCAAGGGGGGGCATAAGTTCATGATTGTTTTTTCCCTGACTAGCTAATGTAGCATTAGGAAACATCCAGAGGCTGAACCCAAGGAACCCAAGGCATCAGTTTCTCCTCAGCTCGATCAATCAGCATGTTTATTAACCTCTGAATGAAATTACACTGAACCTCACCTGAGTGCAGGTTTATTAGGGCTGTAAACGAGGGTTCCCTGCACTTTGAGGGGGCACAGTCAATAAATCCATGTGATAATATATCAGTAAGATTTCAAATGAAGAGTAAACGGATCGTCTTGTGACTTATTTTTTAAATGAATGTCAGACACGTAGCTCCATTTAAAAAAACACACAAGGAATATTACAGAAGATAAAGTCAACAACACATGGATACATGAAGAGGGACAACTTATTTTATTTTGTAACCTTTTCTGGATTTGACTAATTTAAAGATGAAATGTGGTTTTACAAAATAATTTCCCTGAAATCTTTTAAAAAGTTGGTTTTCAGTTCAGGTTGTAAAATAGCTGAAATGAAAGCTTGGTGCCTTTGAAAAATGAAATATAACACGTGTCTAATTCTTTGGCAGAGCATTGACACTGGTTTAAAGTGAACTGAAATGGTGGTAAATATTCCTTCAACCTAACCTGTTCTAAAAAGATTATTCACCTCAGAATATTCTTCATAGTTATTGGATGGACTCTGGCTTTCAGTATTATTTTGACTGTTGTGTTTTTCTCATTTTCTTTCTGCATTGTCTCTTTTGATTTTCTACAGGAATCAAATTCATACATTTTACTTTTTTGCAAATTACAAACCTGATTTTATGCAGAACAGGTGCAAAGCTAACACATTGAATGGCAGCATTAACACATTCACTTAAAAGAAAAAATTTAGTTTTATAAGGGATCAAAAGGTTGTGTTCATGGAGATATATACCTGGTATTTTTCTGACCATGGAAAGTCAACAACACATCTCTGCTTTGGAAGAAAGAATAAACCTTGTTGAATTTTCAGTGACAAGGTGCTGATGATTAGAGCCAGCTCTGGACTGAAGTGATCAGCTGTCAGACTGACAGGTGTGAAAATGTCAGGAGAAGCTGCAGCTGTAAATGATGGGGGTGTGGCAGAAACACACACACGGGTCAGACCGCTCGACTAAAAAACAGCCTTATGTGAGTCCTGATTAATTCTGATTTTGGCCTTGAGGAGGATTAAAACAGGGTTTCAGACCCTGGCAGCCCGGTGCAGGATGAGTTTGTAGGGTGATTACTGATCAGTGCAAACATTAAAAATACTGGAATTAACAATAAAAGTGTGTTTATGGTGTGAGGCTCTCTGTGGGACCCCTCACATGTCAACACTCTGATGAATAAAAGAGAATAATACTGTGATTATTACACACTATCATTAAGGTGTGTTTCTCTCATTAAATTAAATTGTCTGCTACGCTGCGTTATTCAAGCACTTAGTTCACACTGCAAATGTAATGTGTTTCAAATGTAACTGCACTGTGACCAATCATAATAATCATAACTGGACACATCCAAACACTTCAAGTAGATTTGCTTGGTTCCCCCATGTGTTTTTTTTGTATATGAAAATAATCTAAGCATAATGTGCAGGTTAGATTGTTTTCAATAAAAGAATAAAGCATAGAAGAACAAACACACTGCATTAATTATGGGCAGCAACATTCACATTTACAAAATTTGACATTAAATAATAAAAAAGAGCATACACAGTAAAATTGCACATTTCTGGACAATGTGAACAGCTCTTTTCACATGTGAAATAAAGAAAATATACATTTTACACAATAATCTGTATGTATTTAAGTGCTATTTGGATCTATTCTTTTTAGGTCTCTCAACAGTATAGGGACACTCTTGATTTTTGGTTCCTGTTTTTATTTTGCTTTTATACATATTGCTGCAAATGCACTAATAACACTAAGACAAACTCAGAGTATATTTAAACCTACCTTGCAGTAAACCTAAGTTCTGATTAAGTTGCCTCTGTTCCTGCCCTCCCTTTACTACCAAACTGTCATTTAAATCAAGAGACAAGTTAAAGAAAGCTTATTTATTATAATAAATACTGAAATAATGAGACCTAACTGAAGGTCTTCAGCGTATAGACTCTAAGGGGGGATTTTGTAATCATTGGATGCCTAAATCTAAACCGCAGCAGGAAAATCCCCCATGGAGTCCGGACCCTGGTGGTGGCTGATGACTTTCAAAGACCGAATGGATGATAAATAACGACCAATGATTCTGTGGAGACCAAGCGGAGGTGGGGAGGTGGAGGGGCGTGCACATATCGTCCGCATGAAGGAGCTAGAAGCAGAGAAGGAATCATATTTTAAAGGAGAGCAGAAAAGTGATAGGCTGGCAACGAGGAGGTGCCACCATGCTATTAGACGAGGAGACTACGGATGCTACAGCTGATTAACCAATGAGAACCCCAGACAATAACAGCTGGAGAAAGTAAGTGAGAGGACATCTATCATGAATGCAAATATAGTCCTGACTAAACTTTCACTGGAGCCTCACTGAACAATGATTTATTTGAAAAATATGTGTTTATCAACTTACATGCATCCCTTTGTTTACTCCATTATGTTGAGCTTAAAACCTTCCTTGAGATATTGTACAGTTGTGAGTCCACATCTGATGCAAAACAGCCCCCTGAAATACTGAAATACAAGCAACAACTATAAATTATGTTTTGTTTTGAATCTAAGCGCTATGCTTCTGAGCATAAAACTGCAAAGAGTAGATTTAAAGTTTATGTTCATGTGTTTTATGTCATTGCTAAATTTTATCCGGTGTTATTGTCATTGTTTAAAGACCACATCAGTCCAGAAAGATCTGCTAATATACAAGAATTTGAACTATTGCAACAAAACTGTAAAAAAATAAAAATAATAAAAAGCTATTCACACTCCTGCATTTGGATGTATTTTTCAGCAGCAAAGGTTGCCACTTGGTTGCGATACAGACCCTTTCAAATAAAAGTGAACATTTGATTACAGTGCATCTTTCATTTTCTGATAATTGAGCCTGAGGTTGTATCATTTCAATGCAAAGGATAGTGTTACTCAGCATCATGTTTAGAAGAGAGGGTTTGGTTTATATCCATTAATTTGGTTTCTTTATCTGCTTTGAAGAATGTCTCGTGAACGCCAAACAAATTACAGGACTCCTGTGAAAAAGTTTTTCTCACACCTTTTTGACTTTGTAGATGGGTTATGAAGGTCTGAAAGTTCCCTGTAAGTCATGCTGGAGTGTCAATCACAATACCCTCAATGAAATACACTGACATATAGGTAAGGGATACTGTATGGTTGGCAAGTGGTTACGGGGAACAGAATCCTGACAGGGTGAGACAAGACCCTGACAACACGAAGAGGTGGCGCATTTCTCACCTTTAGTCTCCTGCAAAGAACGGGCATCAATATTTATATGATTAACCTGAAGACTTTTACTTTTCACTTTCATTGGATGTTTTCACTGAAGGCTTTTTTAGCTTTTTGTCGCACTGCATAAGGCATGTCTTCATACCTCTCCGTCTCAACATTTCAGATAAATGCCACTTTCCTAGTGGAAGAAAGACTGCGGGATCAAGGCCCTAGAATAATCAAACTAAATTATTTGGCTAGATTATTTTTACATATTATTCCTAAGTCTTTCATGAAATAAAGAAAAAAAAAACACTTTCTGTTTTTCCACGACCTTTCGGTTTGGATAATAAAGCAGGTATGAATGTTTTCAGGGAGAGGAACTTAGCTACAAAACAGGGCTGAGGTTTTTAACGAAGATAGAAAGGAAGTTTCTCAACAGATTATTTCCTCTAAAGGTGACTGAACTCCGTCCTCCAGTCTATGTGTCTGTTAGCAAACACAGACACACACTTCTGAGGCTGAAATCAAAGAAATGCAAACAGTAAAATAAGAGTCAAAATAAAAACCTAATCAAATCTTTGAATGTTCGGAGCTACCATAGATTCCTCCAAGGACGTTGGCATCCAGCACACATCTATGATGCAAATGACACTTTTTAAATGAATGAGAGATGGCTGCTGTGATTTGTGAATACTGATAAAGTTATTAATATAAATGCAGGAGCGCTATCCTTTCATTTCCTGTTGTAGAAGGGATCGAGGCTGTGAACCCTGAAGTCATAAGGCTCTGACACCTCAGAGGGAGGTAGACAGAGAGACAGAGCGAGGGAGGAACAGCCCACAGAGAGGCAGATGTCTGTGTGTGTGTGTGTTACTGAGTGTGTGTTTGTTCTTTGGAATACAACTTTAAAATGTATCAGACTGTGTGAAAGCTCGGATGTTGTGCTCCTGAAATTGATAATTGCTAATGCCCACGGTCGCGTTACGTCCCTTGTGTTAAGCTTTGGTTGGTGTCCAAGGATTAGCGTACATATCAAACATTCCAGATCATATTGCCCCCTCAAACTCTGCTTCCCACTGATATGTAGGTAATTTATGCTTATTGTAATGTCAATACTTTGGGTATTGGGTGAAGTGAAAGTCAGCTTTTCTAATATTACTAGATAAAGGTTTTGAAGTAGTTGCCTGATATTTACTGTGTTGAAGTTTCAAGTGTTTGTCTGATGTTAATATCACTGAAGTATTGACAGTATACGTACAATTAAATTATATAAATATAAAAAGAGAGCCCAGGATTTCAATAATTACAAACTTAGGGCCTGATCTACTAAAGGTTTGCGTGTATAAAAACACGTGCAAACTTGATAGCGCGCAAAGCAGATGTACTAACCGGGTGCACCGAGGATTGCGTCTGTCAAATGAGCAAAACAGCACTCGCTATCCATTTAGCGTGTTTGCCTTCATGAATATGCAGAATACATGCAGATCATCAGAACGCGCAAAATACTGGGAGGAGGAGATGCAAATGTAATTATTTAGCACACGCAATGTGATTTATCAAACCTGAAGCAGAGAGAGAGCGCTGTTTTTGCGTCTATATTTAGCACGTTTGAAAGGCAGGTGCAAACTGGCACAGCGTTACGCACACATGGCTGTGGTCACTGTAAAGCTCATCATAACATGGCTTTACAACAAGCCCGCAACAGCGAGGCTTACAAGCATTACTACATTTTTTTGTCAATCAAACCAAGAGAACAAACAAATAATAATAATAAAACAACACAAATTCAAAGCAGTTCAGCACCACGGATAGTGACCGCATCATTCTGACACCCACTTTAACTTTTTCATATAATGAGAGCACAGTAGGTCACTGTATCAACAGCTATAAAGTTTAGTCAAATTTGCACAGCGGCCCACATGTTCACATACAAACAAATATCAATATGAAGTACTCGGCCTACTCACCACTGTTTGGACGAGCCTTAAGCTCTGCGGACTTGTCCACGATGCACTGTATGTCCATTTTCTTCTCTGTCATTCTCAATAGATAACATGACATGTCCACTCAATTTCTCCTGTCCCATCGTGCTCATCAAGGGGTTTTTAGTTAGTTTTAACTTGGAGAATGAGCGCTCACTAAGCCGCCAGGCAGCTTGGTGTAACTCCTCATCTCGTACTTGCAGCAGTGTGTTGGGGTGAATTGCCTCAAACATGTTTACAGTTCCATTTAAGCTGGTGGATCTTTGGAACAGTTGCTGGATGATGATATGAGGCATTAAAAACGTTCACCCGGAAGTTGCTCTTCTATTTTTTCTCACAGCGTTCACCTTTTCACAGATGGCCTCCCAAATCGTGTTTCTAACGCTGAGATGTCTCTGCTGGAGTTCACCGATGTGTTTATTTCCCTCCTCCACAAAGATCTCCAACTCCATGGCTTCAAACTTCATTTATCGCTCAAGGCCACTCTGCTCTCTCAAACTCTCCATGGTGACAGCCGATAGCACATGCAAAATCCTCGTAAAATAGGGCGGTCTGCACCACTTTTGCACTTATCATTTGTGCATGCAGTAGATAGCATAGCATAGTAGATCACCCGCAACACGCCCAGAAATAACACGTGCAAAATTATTATTTGCACACGCAAATTAGCGCTCGTTATTTGGGATCTTAGTAGATCAGGCCCTTAGTTTTTAAACCAATAGAGTCATGCAAAGAAAACAAGATCTTCACACCTTTCTGGTATTCTGCTCTTGCAGTCACTTCTCACTTTTTCACACATGCGATATGTCTGGACCTGGCTTAACTGCTCTGAGTACCAAAAGCGCTTGGGATGTCAGATCAGCTATCGCTAATCATATTGTGTAGCCTCTTAGTTTTATAGCCAACCTCTATCACACCATGTCCCATCACTAGCAGGTGCAGAACCCAAGCTGATCTGACCATCTGAGCACTTCTGATACTTAAGCCGCAACTTTAAATTCCTCTGATGCATCTTTACATTTGCATTACTCTTATGTGGTTTAATCCCAATGTCCACTCTGTGGCTGGAATAAAGACAGATGTGCAGTGTGTGAGTGTATAGTGGTTTGAGATTGTATATACATTAGTAATTGGACACATGCACTGTGGAAACAAGTTGCGCCAACAAATACAAAAATACTGGCCTCCAGCATGAACGTGTCTTACAGTACCATGTTGATATACAGTAAAACTTAAATTAGTAGTAAGTTGTCAATCTAAAAAACCTCTCCAATTCTTGAAAAAATACAACAGAATCAGTGTTGCCAACTTTGCGACTTTGAGATATGCTCCCCTTTTCTGCGTTTGATGGTTTCATGATGTTTCTTATTTTGTGTTGAAGCCATTTGTTGGAGGAGCATCAAAATGCTTTATACGGGTTTCACCTGAATGACCTAAAGATTTCCTTAGTTATGTGTCATGGATTTTTATTAATAGATAGTGTTTTAAACACGTTCAATCTGCAGAATGCAAGTTTTTGTCACATTTTACTTTAAATTTCAAAAACACAATTGCGTCTTCAACCAACAGGAAACATGATGGCACAAAGAAGAATTATCTTTTGGCTGGAAAAGAAGGCTGTAGCCATCATAGTTTTTATTTTATGTTGATTTAATAATCAACTGCTAGATACTGTTTTTGATGGGCCAATAAAATTGCTGTACAGTTTGACCCACCTCTATCGGCAACCTGAATTTCATCTTGAGGAGTTCATCATTTATGCAATGATTTGTTAATTTCATGACCTCCATGATTTCATTCATATGCTCCTCCTACATCTTGTTTCAGCAGGAGGCAACATGGAAATGTTGAATTTGTCGGTTTTTAAAAATTTGCAGCACAAGGTTGATATGATTGTTTCTCTTTTCCTTCTCAGTTTTAAAACTATTTACTTGATAACCATAACAAAATGATCTCACCACAGAAGTGGCACCACAGGCAGCTCGTTAACTTCTCATTTGCAGCACTTAGAACAGGTATAAACTGTATGTGCATGTTTAATGATCAATACGTTTTGAAAGTCAGAGGTGCTCCTCCAGCTCCCCTTGCAAACAAAATGTCATCCTCTGACTTGTAGCTCTGCAGCGTAAAGGCGAGAGAGTGAGTGCTGGTAGAGTTTACTAAATGGGAAACCTATACAAATTAATAATTTGTAACAATTATTGAAATTAAAATTCTGATATTGTGACTTCCTGGATTAACTTTCCCTAAAGAATACAGGAGAATGAGGCAAAGTACAGAGTTTGTCTGCAGCTCATGAATTGAGACATACAACAGAGAGTCACAGCAGCTTCCAGCCTCTGGCACAGCTGGTTTGGTAGTTAATTTAACATTCTGTCTAATTATATTTATTTGTTGACTGTACCAAATGTAACTGACAGTTATTGAAAAATGGTCAGACAGTCATTGACTCTAAATCATGATTTGAATCAGAAAAATCAATAAGCATTCAGAGCTTCAACCTGGAGTCAGCTGCTGTGTGTCTCTAAGGCAGAACAGATGGGACTGAATGAATACTTACTACATTAAGAGCGAAGACAGAGAGGTCAGGAGATGATACCAGCATCCACACAATGAACAGGAATTAAATCATCACAAATCCATGTTTACTGGCAAATATTTAAACAACGCCACACCATCAGTTATACATATACCCTGCAGATTCATTATTTTCTTCAACATGACTGATGCTTTAGACATCTTGAAGTTCCTCTTAAAATAAATGTGGTTGATAAACTGCTGGTGAGTCATTCTGTTGCCGTTAATGAAACAGGGTAGCAGCTGCTCTTCAGCTGGCTTCAGGGTTTGATGATCTTATTTTTACCCCCCTGGAGCTAAAACATCCTGGATGTTTGAAGGACGCAGAGGTGTCCAGGGCAAAGTGGACATCTGCTGAACAACTCCACCAATATGCACAGAGTGATGGGTCAGCTGAGCAGCTTGTGTGATACAACAAAGCACACGCAAGTACAGTGTCTAGCAAAATTCTGAGTTATGTCTCAGTTTATTAAAAGTTAGTCTTGGTAGGAAGTTGACTGTGACTAGTTTCATCTATTTTAAGATTTATGACACATTTTTTAACTTTTGTTTGCCACAACACATAAATTAGAAACTGGCTACATAAGATATTGTCACGAGAAAGACAGTTAAACACACTGTTGACAAAACAAAACAAAACAAAAAAAACAGTTGTAGACAAACACTATGGGAAAAGTTTAACCTGCAATTCATCAGGTGCTGTTATTGGAAAGCAGTGTTTGATGGGGGCCTGAGGCAGCACAAAGGCTGAGGTGTTGACAGGGAAAACCCTGACAACAGGCCCGTTGCTTGTTTGTGGGGGTGGGCTCCAAAATGCCATAATCGCTGTTGAATGTCAGATGTCCTTGAGTGTTTGTTGCTTGCTCAGCTGTGTGTGCGCTATGAATCGAAGGCTTGCATGACATTTTGTTGGTCTTGTGTGGCAGAAAAGAGGGGTGATGTTTTAAGTTTTGCACCCGGGATTGTTGTCAGGAAATCCTGATCAAATTATGCTACATGCCTCCCAGCTTCTCTTTTATATTTCTGGTGATATTTTGTCTCAGCTTTGAGATCAAACTTTTTTAAAGGAAGTGTTCTTTGCTGCATGTCTCTACTTTGTACAGTGGCTACATATCCAGAGCTGTTTTTAATGCTACAGAGTTAAATGAACTATAAAACACTGAGACAAAAACACAACTGAAAAGTGAAACAAAACAGACAAGATGATAAAATCAAGATAGAGAGGAAATATTCAGACAGAATGAAGAAGAGAGAGGTCCCGGCAGCCATGTCTTATTCATTGTCAGGTCACTGGCGCAGGGACCTACACTGCTGAATAATGGAGAACACTGCCAGGAACACAACACACACACATACACGCATACACACACAGGCTGCAATGAATATCCATCATAACAAGCAATCTGCTCCGAGACAAAGAAACCAGTTTCCAGTGAATCTATCTGCCGGTGGGGGAAACATTTTTCGACCTGTTTGGACTTTAAGAATCTGGTTTTATTTTATTTTCCAGGAGCTCTCCTTCTCTCTCAGCTGACAATACAGTGTTAAAAGCCAAATCCTCTATGGACTTAAACAATCTTTTTTTCCTTCAATAGTTCTCCATGTAAACTCTCAGAAAGGTCATGTGCAAAGGGACTTCAGTTTAACCGTCATTTCAACAAATCAGTGTGCGCACGGCATGTTGTTCTCTGGTGAGTCGGTCTTTTTATGAGTTCTGTGGACTGATTTTACAGGAGACTGACACTCTGAGGTACAAATGGAAATAATCCAGAGGTGTTTTTGTCATCTCTAGAAGATTCTTTGATACTATAATTCAGAAATGTTTCATTATTTCAGTGCACAAATTCTGCCATGCACCTTAAAAGGAAAACACAAAACTTATCAGAGGAGGAAAAGGTTGTACTGTTTTCAGATACTGGTGAACAGTTTTTGATCCTCAGCCTTGCCCCCAAAACAAGGAAGCAAAAAACCTGCACTCTGGGTTTTCTTCTGTCTGTTGAAATTTAAGGGCGGACAATAATAACTAAGGTTCAAACTTTGTGGCATTAGAGAGAATAAGAAATACACATGACCATGTTTGGTGAATGGTCATCAACATTTAAACCTTCACTTACATCACATTTTAATTGTTATTCGGCCTGAAAAAATATCTAAATTACACAAAATAAAGGTGATAAAAAATGGCAACTTTATTTCATTTTTGGCAACCAAATTTCTGTTGCCAATCCGGCAATTAATTCTTTTTTTTTTTTGCAGCTGTAGCCTCAGTATAGGGGGCACCTGCTCTACCAACTGAGCTAAACTGGCGCCCCCTGGAAGATGTTTTTTGAAGTGAGTGCCAAGCCTTGAAATAACTGATCTCTGACTAATCTGAAACTGTTTCATCACGTAACAAATCGTTGTCTTAAATAAGCATTTGAAGAAATGTTTCAAGGAATGTGTAACAGTGCAACATCTGCAAGACTCTGGTTAGACCTTATAGGGAGTCCAGCTGGTTAGTGGCTAACAGGCTCAGATTTTAATCTATGGATAGTTTTTAAGGTTTTGTCTGTCACTGGTTAATTCCCACACCTTCACATTTTTTTAAATTTGACATTATTTTGACAATTAAATCTTTTTTTAATTTTTTTTTATCAGCTCCCTCTTTGTTCTCTGGTTGATTTCAATTGAGTTTGTTCTGTTGCTGCTCTACATCAGCCCCTTCATAAATGAGGTTCTCCCTTAGTTTTTTCTGTACTTCTACTGAAATTACGATTGTTATGACAATGTTATAATGAAGATTAAAATGATCTGGTAAGTGACATGTGCAGCCATGCTGAGCTAAGAGGTTGGTTACTTCCTTAATCGAACACAACTGTTAGTGAAATTATAATAAAACACATGCACAAAAGAGTTTTGAAAGCACAATTTCAACCAAATTATTGAAGCTGTAAAAACACTGTGATAAATCAATCTTACCCATCATTTTAGAAAGGAGGCAAAAAAAAAAAAAATTATGATGTTTTGATATGAAACATGCAAAGAAAGATGCAGGCACAAAAAATAAAGTTAAAACGTTTTAAGCTCAGGCTAAATAAGAAGTGGCTCTTATGCACCAACCAGACTTTTAACAAAGGTTTTTAAAGATAACAAAAATACCTTTTTTTGATTTGTACTAAACTTGTTGTCCAAAAATGCAACTTTTCAAAATAAAATTGCCATTATATAATTATTATTTATCCATATATTGGATATTAAAAAATGTATTGGTCACACATTCACACACGCACACACGCACACACACACACACCCCCCCCCCCCCCCCCCCCACACACACACACACACACACACACACACACACACACACACACACACACACATACACACACCCCTTTGTGTCTGAATTCATGTCCAACTGACAATACAAGCTGCCCCTCCAGGATACTTATTGATTTTCATCCATTGCCTCCTGCCCCCCCCCCCCCCCCCCCCCCCCCACACACACACACACACACACACACACACACACACACACACACACACACACACACACACACACACACACATGAATTCATGTCTTGCCTCCCTGAAACCTGGAAATCCTCCATGGACATAGTTTGAAATTTTCCGGTCGGTCTCAGAGGATTTCTTAAAGCAACTTTGAACCCAGGGAAAACGTTTGACATTCTTGCAGGTTTATTGACGTGTGTGTGTGTGTATGTTCATAAATTATACACACTGAATGTACAAATACCAAGCAAATAATTCAGGCACAGTTTATAAGACAGGCTGCTTTTTTTCCATTTCTTTCTCTTCCAGTGCCTTTTGGATTTTTCTGTGAATATTCAACTTGTAGGTGCTGATATCAGTCCTACCAAAGAACTAAATGGCATTGTTGTTTTAGCATTTTTATTTATGTGTATGCTCCTGAAGTGCAATCTTCTCTATAACTAATTTTTTAAAATATCGGTACATCATGAAAATTTGCATAGAGTGAGAGCCTTGCTTTTAATCATATTTTGCAAAATGCCTTTTTGTATAATGTGTTATGTTTGTGCCAGTGTGGATTCACTGTTGCAGAATATTTTACGCAGACTTTATACTTTATTTTAAAATTAAACAGAAGGTTTGAAATCCTAAATCAGCCCTGGACCAGACTGTATGACTCACACACACACACACACACACACACACACACACACACACACACACACACACACACACACACACACACACACACACTGAATTTGTGTCAGTGAGTAAGACAAATTATTTATGTTAACAATCAATAATGTATCCCTCTGCATGTGTACATTTAACCTGTTGGATGCGGGCCTGGGTATCATGTTCTTGCTTTCACTATATTTTGACTCAGTCAGATGAAGCTAAGCTAGCTATCAGCTACCCTCAGATTCACTAGAGCTGATGTAGTGGTGAAAACAACCTGCTTTTTTGATTGATTTTGGATCCTTGAGGGACAAGTTGAGAAGACGTGTTGTGTAAAACCTCAAGTACAAGGAGGAGTCAAAATTATGAGTTAGAGCCGATATGCACTCATTAAGTTTTGAGAACCTTCACAGACACTGTGGAACCAATTTTATGGCATATTTATTTTTCTAATACTGTGCAAGCCTATTCTTGAGGCATACTTTTAATGACTGTATAAAAGGTGGGCATAATAGGAAAAACAATACATCTCAAAATTGTTCAATTTTGCACCAATTTTGCATTCAGGGATACAATTGAAATATTGAGAATAAAGTGTAAATGTTCAGTTGAAAACATGTTTCTTAAATGAGGTAGGAATTTTATTTCCCAACATTTTGACTTTGATTTTTGACTTTGTTCTTCCAAAAAATCATCCTCTCCTCTTAAAATAGATGAAACCCTCAACTGCTTTTTATTTATACAAATACGTTGACTTATGAAAAGGCAGGGCCAAAGTTTTCCTCCATAGAGACATATTTTTGTAGATTGGTATTCAAATGATCCTAATACCGTTGATTAGTTTGTGACATTATTTTTATTCACCTTTATTTCAGGGCCAGTGCTATTTAAACTAGAGCTCACTGAGACATGGTGACACCAATATGATTAACCCCTGTCATAATGTGTAATCCAAAGCACCACATTATATAAATATGGATTCTGTTCAATACGTCACTCAGAAGATAAATCTTGTTTTCAAAGCTGACCATGATGCTGTTGTGATTCTGAGGGGTGCAGTGCAGCAATGCACTCACCACACCCTATCCCGACCTATGGACTCTTAATCAGCGTGTGCTTTCGCAGACACATACTGTATGTTGAAGATATTTGTATGGTTTCTCAGTCCATGAGTAGAAGACATATCAAAAAGTTTCCAGAAGAGACCCAACAGAAAAAAAAACGTTTAAAAAGGAGGTCAAAAGAATAATAACTCCAACTTCAAGTCTGTTTGATTAAATCTGCCTGAAACAAGGAAAGACTGATTTAAAATCCTCCTCTGATTGGTAATTGTGTGTGTTGTAATCAGCGAAGCTGCATTTGTACAAATCAGATTGCATTGAGTTCATCATTGTTCAATCCCTTATTACGATGTTTGTTTTTACCCCTCTTGTATCCTCTATTGTTTTAAATAGACCGTATTTTTAAGTACACAGCAAACATGAGTGCACATGTGTGCAGTAAGGTGTGTGAATGTTTCACTGCAGTTAAATGTTGGAGTGTTTATCTGAGGTGGTTTACAGAGTTTGAAAATGTAGTCACTTGTCTGCATTACAGTTAACTTAAGGTGTATGACTGCATGGAGACAGAGTCTAGACCTACAGTACAATGTCACAACCCAAAAGCCCATTCTGACTAGGCAGATGGCTGTCCAACAGTGGGTCTGGTCCTGCTTGAGGTGTCTAGCTATTAAAGGTCATATTTTTGACACTTCAGTAGTTTTGGATTCATAATTTTACACTAAATGACAACAGAAGTTATCTTCATGGTTCGACCTTCCTGAATCAGTCATAAGCTTGGAGCATCTATGGGTCTAGGACTACAACACAAGACATTGATCATCAAACACTAGGAAGACAAAGGATAAGTTATCCCAGAATAAACACGGGGGAGGAACCAAGGCATGAAACACAAAGAAAAAACTAAACTAAACATCAACTCCTGACACCAAACAACATTTAGAAGGAAAAATTCTTCAGTTCAGTCAACTGAGGAACAGCTTGCCAGGATGCTGGTGTGGGTTGTTATTGGATTGGCATTTAAATTCACTGAGAGCCCACCTCCTGTGGACATTATTTTTAATGCGCATACGCTGCACTCTAACGCTGACAGCAGGCTATACATACAACACATCTGCCAAAGATAGTGAATCTACCGCATTATCCAACTAATTGGGATAATTTATTTTCTGCATGTTGCAAACAGACAATGCTACATTTTCAAAGTTCATTATAAGTCCTCAATGTCTTGCGATGATGGGTGCACTTGCAGAATTGTAACTGCCCAGCAGATCTGAGCAGCAAAGAGAGTGAAATTACACAGATTCTCACTCTTGTTACAAAAAATTCCCCAAAAAACTTCACACTTACACACTTAGAAACATCTGCTTGTTCATCATTTGAAACAATTTTGAATTCAAATAATTAAAAATTTAGGTTTAAGACTGTTTAAAAGGCTTTCTGTTGTTAGACAGAAATCCTGCACAATCAAACTGTGATCTAGAAGAGAGGTTATTAAACTACACTCCACCTGCATTGGTACTCTACTGAATATATGTAGAAGTTTGTGTTAAAGGTGACATATTATACTCTTTTTCATCAAAATATATTTTGTCTAAAAGGTCCCCAAAACATGTCTTTAAATTTTATTGCTCAAAAAAACACTTTGAAATCAGATTTTGGTATGCCTGTAAACCTCTCTTTTTCAGCCCTGCTCAGATCAGGCTGTTTTCTGTGTCTGTGCCTTTAAATGAGAATGAGCTCTCTGACCAGGCCCCCTCAGGAAGTGGATGTGGCCTCGGCTGTCCAGCACGTTGATCTAATGTTTACATGTTGGCTGAATATATACGGCTGCTCACAGACCCGCGTTACTTCAACCCTCTGAATTTGATTCAGAATCTGATCCTGACGGAGAGGCGCCTGCAGCAGGACCTTTCTGAACGATTGGTCACAGATTTTGTGTTTCTTGTTGTTTTATTTGTCAGTATGTCGACGTGTGTCTTGGTACACAGCTACGAACATATAAAAATCATCCACTAGATCTTCAAATCTGCAGACGTGGGGAGTTAAACCGACCTTTGTGTTTATTAAGACAGCCTACAACTAGCATGCCTCCCTCCTAAGCTCCTTGTTAGCACACGTGTGCAGGTAATGAAAAACGGAGGAGGGTTTGAGTTGTATTTTATACAGTCTATGTGCTGATCAAGCTCCGAGCTCTGTCTTCCGTTACAGACCGGATGTCGTTGTGACCAAGCGGCAACCTCCGGTCTAAAAATATGAGTCAATGCGGAAGTGTTAAAAGCTGCAGTTCATCGAGGATCCGCTTGAGGCTGGCTCCGGAAGTACCGGAAGTCACATACACATGAATGGGGAAAAGACGATCTTTGCAGCATTAATAAACATGTTTACAGCCTGGTACAAAAGATGAGTGTAGTCTGAATAGCTAATTTCTCGATGTCCTCTCACTGTGAGGGTGGTGAATTTTTTTCTAATTCGGCAATTTCGAAGATATTGAGATTACCAGTCTTCCAATGAGAGGCACAGCTGCCTGTGGGAACACTGCAGCTGTTGGCTAGGAGGCTCAAAGCCCGCCTCTTTACGTCACACTGGCTCGACAGAAGCAATATGGCTGCCGCAACCGATTGGTCTCAAAACAGCTCTTCAGAAACAGATGGGTGACGTCACGGATACTACGTCCATATTTTTTACAGTCTATGGTTGTGACATATGAAAAACACAGAAAACTGAAACGGCTCGTTTCAGCACACATTTACAGAAAGGTGGAGAAAACAGAACAGGGGCAGAATGGATTTTTTTCATTATCGGGGGGTTTGTAGACATGCCAGGGACACATATTTCAGGTAGAGAACCATTAAAAGGCGATTTTGCATGATATGTCACCTTTTAAGGTCTCATTGATTGGTGATTTCTTTATCTCTTTTCAGTTTGGCTAATGATGGAGATCTCTTTGGATTTGGTTTTTATATTACCTGCTTCATTTCATCCAAGGAAAATAAGATGATGTGTGGTTCATTATGTTAAACTCTGGGTGAAGGTCTTCTTTTCTTTCATTTTGCCCTCCCCGGAAACAGTAGTTTCAAAACTGAAATTAACCTATGTAGCACGGCTAATCGTTTTTCACAAATGGTTAGATGAAGAGTCTCCTGACATCAAATCGTGGTATGCAAAACGTGTGTATATTTATCACATGTTCTCAGAGTACTCAGAGTAGTCTTGAAGCTTTTGTAAAGGATTGGTCACCAATAGCAACTTATCTATTAATTGTACTATTGTCTATTAATTGTAACTAATAATTGTACTTTTTAACTTTTTAATTTTATACTAATTATGCAAGTGCTATAATGTTAGAGAAGTTTGTTTGTTTGTTTGGTCGGTGGGTTAGTTCCGTGTTGGTTTCATTTTTCATGTGTCTATGTGTACCTCTTCTTTTTCAGCCTCACCTACCTCTTCCACTACTGCAAATAAAAAAACCATGAGATTAGTATACTCTAGGTTTTTGCAGGTTTTTTTTATGACTGAGGACTGCCCCAGGATATATTGTTGAAAAAATTTGCCTTGAAACTGAAATGATTGCTCCCAGTAGCAGACACACCAGTAAGCTGAAGCTGAGAGCCGAGCCTGCACGGAGCTTCTGCAGACAGCCGTACAAAATAAGATTTAGGGTGTATTTGCTGTGCTTAAATGTGTGAGTAAATAACGTGTCTGATACACTTGCGGTCTAGACATGGTGTTAGTGTTACAGAGAGAAAGGGCTGATGATGGTGTGAAGTGTTTTAGCTGAGAGGTTCACAGGGCGGAGACTCTGCTGACACAGGATCATTAGTTTCTTATTGAATAGATTCATCATCACAATGTGATCTTTGTTTACTCAGAGAGTGTGAAAACTGCTCTCTGTTTGCATGTGTGTGCTTGCATGTGTGCGCTTTTAGCATCATCTTACACTGATGAAAACAGCAGGTGTACAAAGATTGGGAATGCTGGAACTCCTACAGTGAGGCTGTTTTTGTCCCGGAGCAGAGTGACAGGGGAATTGTAAGGAGGCGAGCTCAAGCAGTAAATTCAAATTACTTTCCGAGTAATATGAAAGCAACTTTCTGCAAATGCAGTGACTGTTCCTCTCGTCCAAACATGTGTGAGGGCAGAGCTGTGGTGACCAAGCTTGACTGTCTGTAGCTTAGCATCATGGAGCTCATGGCATAATTCAAATTGAAACCAACTCAGGATGAAATAAAAAAGTCAAAACAATAAAACTCAGCCCCCACCCCACCCCCACTGATTTGAATAAGGTTTACACAGAACACTTTTCCCCCACACTCAAAAGAGTTCATTTTGAACTGTTTTATTTCATGCAAATTGAGTAAAAAAGCACACTTTTACAGTTTAGGAAACATTATTCATCCCTTAATGTTGTCCTTGTTGTGCACATTTTGCTTTGTAATTGGGCCCACTTTAAACTATATTACCAAAATATGAATTAGCACTTATTTTAATATTTGAGTGTAAGTCTTATTTGGAAATTGACCAATATTTGCATGCACGTGTTATGGGTTTATAACACGTGGAGTAAATTATCCTTGCATCAAAATCTGCAAATTAATTTTGTCCTCATCTCAACTCCTTGAATAAGTAAGGCTTAATGTATACTTAACAGGTGGCTGAACAAATTATAGATAATTAATTACTGTTGCTCTGGGCTTTTGTCCAATGAGGATCAAGAAGTCTGGGTAATGACAACTATCTATCCTGAGCTCAGTTCTTTGACGGGATGGGTTTCGCAGCTGCTTGTCAATGTCACTTCTTGCCACTGATCGTACATCAAGAAGGGGCAGGACTTCTGAAATCAACTTGGTCAACAACATTGGCGTTATTTTAAGATGCACACATCTTGAGCTGCACGCAATGCTATACATCCACCAGTAAGGAGCACTCTGGAACTGAGGCTGCTGGCACTACCAGTGCATAAACCTTGTTAATGGACACAGGCCCTAAGATTGCATTAGGTCTATAATGATTTCACTGTTGCAGGCGGTCCACAATAAAATTATTATGACAGTTTTACTGGAGCTGGAGTGATCTTTTTAAGTCCTAAAATGTAGTCTGAGTCTTAATGTTTAGTGTTAGTGTTGTTGCTACTTTAAGTATTTATTATATGTAGTTATTTTTTGCTTGTTGCTGTGAGTATATCGCCCTGCTTTCTCTTTGTTAGTCAGTTTTTTGTTTCAGCTCCGTTTATCTATCTCAATCTATCACTCTCTCTGGTCTATTTTTGGACCGTTTTTAACATACGCCTATTCACTATCAGTCTGGCCCTCAAGGTTTCTGCCAGTAAAAGGAATTTTTTTATTTTTGCCACTGTTGCTTAGTGCTTGATCGGTATGGATCTGATCTTTTTTGTTAAGTGCTATGTGACAGGGGCAAGGAGTGAGGGACGGCTGAGGCTCAGTAATCGAGTAATCTTAATTGGGGCTACACTGTGGTGCAGTGGGTAGCACTGTTGCCCCACGGGGAGAAGGTTACTGGTTCGAGTCCCCAGTTGAGCAGGTGCCTTTCTGTGTGGAGTTTGCATGTTCTCCCAGCGCATGCATGGGTTCTCTCCAGATACTCTGGCTTCCTCCCACAGTCCCAAAACATGCTCACCAGTTGAAACTGGCTTACTCTAAATTGCCCATGCGTGAATGGTTGTCTGTCTCTACATGTTTGCCCTGTGATAGGTTGGCGACCTGTCCAGGGTGTACCCTGCCATGATTGACTCCAGCACCCAGTGATCCCTAACGGGATAAGCGGTCAAGATAATGGATAGATCTCTCAATTGGAAGGTTGGGAGTGAAGTCCCACTTCCTACTGTCCCACATACCCAAATGTTCTTGGTCAAGATGCTTAACCCCAAACTGCCCCCAGTGGTTGTGCCATCAGTGTGTGAATGTGATATGAATGGGTGAATGTGAACTTTAATGTAAAGTGCCTTGACTGTTCAGAAGACTAGTGCGAAAGTGCTACATAAACACAGTCAATCAACCCACACCCCTTCAAACAGAGAGCAAACTTCCAAATGAAAGTAACAAACATTGGTCCCTGTTTGGACTGGACATGCTCAGCTCTAAAATTTCCCCTCTTTTCACTTTTAGTATCTAACAAAGCCAAACTCGTCACTCAGGCCCTTTCTCAAACTGGTCCCTCCCCACTTCAATACGCTATGGAGTGAGCTCTTTTAGAAACCACACTAACAGCTAAATGAAGCTCCTTCATCCAGTAGGAGGGATTAGTCTCAGCTACAGAAGCGGAAAGTATGTGTAGCCATAGTTACAAGTCACACAAATAGTAAGGGGTTTGTATAAATAACCCTTACTATGGAGGGACAAAAATCCCTCCACAGCAGGAGAAATACTGCTCCTCTTTGTTTGTGGCATTTCGTATACTGTTGACATACTGTTAATTTAAATCTGATGTTTATAAGCAGGTTAATTTTTGCAAATAGCTTATTTAAAATTGTATAATGATTTTAAAAAATGATGTTTTCAATATTAGAAAGGGGTTAATTAGATCCTAAAAGTTTTTGAAACATTTTACATTTTTAAGTTTGTCTGAATGTGTTATTTGTTTTATCTCTGCAGGTTACAACACAGCACTTTAATTTATAGAGCGTCTCTCATTACAATCAATAAAGAGCATCACAGCTGGTCAGTAACCAGCAATGGTGCAGAATCACTGCTGTAGGGTACAACAACCCACTCTTCCTCCACACTCAGAGGCTTAGAACAGCACTCAATGTGGCAGACCCTCACCAAGTACCTCACAAAAGAGGGGACATGTACAGGGAGAGAGTGTAGGGGCAGTTTTGAAGTCCCTTAGTGTTGTGTTCACCTCACTTTTTGTTACCTCAGTGCTAAGTCACTCCAAAATTGTACCACCTTAAATTGTTTTCTGGAGTGAGTTGACAGACTTAATTTGTCTAATTATTTTTTACCAAATAATCTTTGTTTAACCAGATGAGACAGTTTGGAGTCTACTTTACAAACTTGCTTTTCTGACCATCAGCTGATGAGGGCAGAGAGTTCATGAAAGGAAAATGACACATAAACACCTACGCATACACACAAACACACCTTCACAAACACACACAAAGCTCTCTGTGGAGATGTGAAGGATCAAAGTGTTATTGATTTTTTAACATGAAATAACCTATAGGATGGAAGATAGGAAGCTGTGTGTGTGTGTGTGTGTGTGTGTGTGTGTGTGTGTGTGTGTGTGTGTGTGTGTGTGTGTGTGTGTGTGTGCGTGTGGGTGAGTGACCTTTGGGCAGCACACTGATTGAAGAGCACCTTCTATATTTAATCAGACTTTGTCTCATTAGAGCCTCCAGAGACAAGACTTTTCAGAACAGAATAGAAATAATTAGATATAAAAGGAAAACAGTATCAGTGCTGAATCACAAACTGATTTGATGCATCATATGAAAGAAATTGAAAAATACTTTTTGATGTCAATGATGACTTTAATAAATGACTTTCAAAACAAAACAAAACTGTTTTACCATGAGGTATTTACAACAGCAAACAAGGGCCATCCATCATAAAAAGAAAATAATAATAGGAAAATAATTACACATTTGTTAGAATAAATCTAATATGTGTGAGGTTATCAAGGTTATCAAGGTTATCCAACTGCTTGTAAATTGCATAAAAACATGGTAATTTGTGTTTAATATGTAATTACAGATATACAGTTTATCTGTGAAGCTTTAGGCTGCAATCAAAATCGTCTGATGGTGCAGTTTAATATTGCTAGTACTAAATGCAGGTGGGCAAAAATCAGTCATCAGGTATCAGGATCCAGTTACGCAAAGGCTTTCCTGAACACCTATGAAATTAGATATTGAGGAAGATTTTAAATGTAAATCTCAGCAAAATTTTGGTTTGAAATATATAGTGTTACATATTTGTTTTCTTCTCAAAGTTGTCCGGGAAAAAAATAAATGCAGAAAGAAGAATGTTCTATCAAACTGTTATTTGGCACAGAGTCACAAAGTGCTGACCTGTCAAAGAATCCTACACACAAACTGGGACTTTTCTGTGAAGACTTTCTGTTTTGCCACTCACAGCCATTTGTTGTGCGCCAGCTTCAGGTAGTGGTCATTTTCTTATGACAGACACAGAGGCGAGTAGATAATGACTAACCTCTTATTTTGAAACAATATATAATGGAGAAATAACACTCAGCCCCCCAGCCACCAGAGGTGTCATATTTGGGTTGTCTGCTGCAGATTTAGTCTCTCAGCTCATACACATCTGACACATCAGATATGCTCCAGTTTGAACCCACACAGCTGTACACATGGCTTACTCGTGGTCCACATGCATGAATCCTGCAGCAGCTTTTTAAGCTTCATGTTCTCCAGACTTATGCTTGTGCCTTCATTGATTTTGCAGTGTTGCCAAAATGCCTTTCCGTGCAGAAGAAAACTGTGGCAAAATCCATTCAGCGTATAAACTCATGGATAACTTCACTTAAAAGTGTTAAAAACTGTATTTAGTTTCAGCAAAGACAATCAAATTTATCCTGTTCTAATCAGGCAGTCATATCACATGATCATATCTCAATCCCAGATATGTAACTCCTGATGATGCACATCCAACCTCAAGTCCTTGTTCTTGATAAACCTTGTGCACCAGTTTTGGTAGTTTTAATATTGTTCTCTGGAAATATCCATGAGTGTCACTTGGAGATGTTTATATCACTATTTGGTTTTGCACTTACAATTTGAGTGTATGCTTTGAAGCCTACTTTACCTATAACACATCTCTACTGTATTCATTAGCTTTTGCATCCCCCTCTTTAAAATCACCAGACGCCATCAATAAAAACTGCCATTTTAATTCATAGAACATCAGAGCTGCTGTTCTACCTCTGCCTCTGCCTGAGTTTGTTTAGTGTGTGTTGCACAAATGGTGTGTTTAGGGCTGTCGACATCAACACATTATGGTTATGGCCTGAAATAAGCATCTTTTTTTTTTTGTAATTTCTATTTCGTCCCAGCAGGCACACCACAGTAAATTTGACGCAATGTCTTACTGCTGCTGCTGCCATAAGGAGAGAAAAAAACAGCACCACTGCACTTTTGAATAGCACATTTCACTTTAAAAAACTCCCTGATGCTCAGTTGACAAATCAAAAGTAATACGCACTTTGTGTCAAATAAAATTGAAAGTCCACCAAATTACTTTGAGCTTGAGGAAATACGAGCTAATTATACAGGTGCAGCAAATCAGACTGATGTCAGAGGACATCACAAAAGCTGGAGCACTACTGATTGAGTGAATTGCCATAGACCTGTGGATGAAACTAAATCGAAGAAGGGCAACTAAATGTGTGGCAAATGATTGCAAGTCAGCCAAGAGTGGAAGACTTTGGGTCAAAGGGACTTCCTCAGGTTGGCATGTTGTGATATGCCTTATTGTTGTGGGGAATAATAGTTTTAAGAATACAGAGAAAGTAACCAAATTGCAACTCCTGAACAGTGCAAATGCTGTTGCATTAACCAGGCATCACTGGAGGTCAGTGAGTAATCAAAATGATCTCAGACTAACTGCACACCATATTTAAACTGATTGGGAATTGCAATGTTCAGACCACACTGGTGTGCAATGTAGCATTTATTTAGATTATAAATTAAACATTTTGCATGGTTAATATGAACTTAAAAGCTGGGTTTAAAATGCCAAATAATATCATTTGAAATATGGGATTAAAAAGTGATTAAGTGATTAAAGTGAATCGTTTGACATGCTCTTGTTGTGATCTGTCTGAACTCACCAAGACACACAGTTATAAAAACACACTCAAATGATTGAAGCAGTGTTTGATTAGTCATACTATATCAGAGATTTTCTATTCTATTTTTAGTTTGTTAGTTTAAATTGAATCTTCATTTTAATCGACATAATGTTTTCTTCTCTCCTTTCTGTGGTGTCATCAGGCTCTTTGAATGACAATCCAAGCCTGTCAGCTAATCAGTCTCCTGAAAAAATTCCAAACCTTCTCTTTACATATGACAAAATAATATTTGACAGCTGGTTTTGAGTCCTGCAGTGTCATGTGGTTGATACATTGTTATTTTAATACATGATCGAGAAGCAATGGGCTTTTTTGTAAAAAAAACAAAGAGAAAAATAAAACCTGTGCACTCTGGCTTTATTGGAAAACATTTATTTTTCTGTCCCCTCGATTGCACCGAGGCCAGCTGTAGGTTTAACCTTTTGAAATGGTTGCCTTTGAGCGTTCTCTCCTTAAATCTGCTGCTCTTCCCTCCAGATTAAATGACTTTTGTTGTTGCTGTGTGCAGCCTATCTGGACATCATCTGGAGAGCAGCTATGACAAGCTAGCCTTGCAAACAACAACAAGCTGAAATCAATAACTGTTGCCCTGTTCATCCCGCTGCTGACCAGCTAACTGTGTGTGTGTTGGTGTATGTGTGTGTCTCAAACAAACAGCATTCGAGCAGACAGGCTTCGTTGTGTTGCTTCTTCACCACACTTTCTATTTCTCTTGGTCTCGGTAGAATTGTAAAAAGCCTGCAGTAAGAATTTACTCAGTGCTGGATTCATAAAGGTGCCACTGACATGGAATTTTTAAATCTTGAGGGAGCAGTTTTGATCTTTTTATGGTTGCCTAACCAGAGAAAAAATGATTGTTTACACAAGAGTGGGGAGAGGTATTTCCACCCACTCATAAAGCATGATGGATACTTTTTAAATACTCTTTTCATATTTTTTTTCTGTCCTTGAAGCTACACTGGTTTAATGCTGGCTGTTCCAAACAAGTGGAGCAGGGGTTGATTCTATCAGTCTTCTGCCACAGCCAGACAGTGTTTGATGTTTTATGCCACAATATATAAAACAGAGGCACGAGGGGACAGGTGTGAGGGCCATGAATTGTAATCCTGTCTGTGCAAATGTTGGAGCTGTCACATAGCCTTGTTTTTACTCCCAAGTTGCCTGGTCAGGGAGCCCAAAGCTTTAAAATAAACAATATAAAATGGTAAGATACAATAGGATATGACATGATGCCCTATCATATGATACCATAGCATATGACACGAATCCATATAGTACAATACCATACAATACCATATGATACCATACGCTTCAATACACAATATGATGCTATAAGATATGATATGATACAATACAGTTGGAGAGGATAGGACTTAATACAATATGAAAAGATACAATATGACAGTATGATTAGGTAAGATAAGGTGTGATATGATTCGATACCATAAGATATCACACACATATGTTGGTTTGCATTTGTTTCTTAAAACACCTTGATGCAATTGCACTAGACCGACCCCGTGTTTGTCTTGATTGTCTGGTGGTCGAACCTCATCACTCTTCGAGGATTGATATTTCATGCAGAAATTTGAGGAGTAATGAGATCACATCTTAAATACCCTAGCTGGAGCAGGCAGGTGGATACTTGGAGGTGGTGGGACTGAAAGTATGAGTGCAGTACTGGTGCAGGGCAGCTGGGACCTGAGAGAGAGGGGTCGGAAATCTGTCAACTTCAATAGACAGCCAAACTGGAAGGATACATTTACCAGGTGACTGTGAGAATGACACATGTCAAGTGTGAAATCAGTGAAGCTGGAGGTGCCTGTCTGTACTAGCTTGCAGACATAGCTCCATTTAGGTAATGTGTGCTGTCACCAATCCAACAATGATAGCAATTATCATCCATTTGTGCAGCAATATGTGTAGTTTGGAGGTAAGAATAAAGCAGTGTAAATATGTTTATGTCTTAATATAGCAGTAGCAATATTATGGTATGGTAAAATAAAGTATAATATATTCAAGTAATAAACAGTTACCTGGCTCACTATTTCTTTTTCAAACAAATGCACACACAATCTCTCTCTCTCTCTCTCTCTCTCTCTCTCTCTCTCTCTCTCTCTCTCTCTCTCTCTCTCTCTCTCTCTCTCTCTCTCTCTCACACACACACAGTCTGAAGGTGAGTTAAATCAAGTGTCTGCAGCAGTTTCTGTCTTTTACTTGTGAAGTGTGAGTGTGTGTGTGTGTGTGTGTGTGTGTGTGAGAGTGTGAGTGTGTGTGTGTGTGTGTGTGTGTGTGTGAGTGTGAGTGTGTGTGTGTGTGTGTGTGTGTGTGTGTGTGTGTGTGTGTGTGTGTGTGCTGTGTAAAATAAATTGCTATCCACCTCAAACATCCAACCCCTATACCTTCAGTCAGCAGGGTATTGTCTGTATAGGCTGCAGGTCTGTGTAGTCTGTGAAGCGAGGCTAACAGACAGACAGAAGTTAAATAGTGAAAAAGGTGTTTGTTAAAATAATAATAAAAAAAAAGATTAAATATTAAGACTTCTCCAAACTTTTACTATGAAATAATACAATCTATAAAAATCGTCTGAATGTTGTGAAGTATTCAACTGTCTCTGGACACTTGAATAGGACTTTTCTACATGTACTATGCAGCTGCCAAATGACAACTGATTCCTTAAAACTTTGCAACATATTGTTAAGTATATTTACATATATTCTGGTCCATATCCTTTAAACCACACTTTGCATTTGCCTCTCCCTGATCTCCGATTATAATCTAAAAATTGTGATGCATTGCAGATATTGAGAGACTGCATGCACAGAGTGGCATTAAAGGTGCTGTGATAATCAGGTTTAACTCACTGAGCACGGATACTGGGGTCATTTGAGGTTTTGGCTGATTTTATTTTTATAAAATGTGCCAAAAGAGCTTCAGTATATTTGGTTCTCGCAGTTTCTGTGCATATATCTGACCAAAGAGATGTTATTCTCTTTCAGTCTTATACCTTGGACTGCTTCTGCTAATCTATTTCCAACAAGAGCAGAATGAACTGGGGACTTCTGATTTGATCCAGCAGAGGATAATTGACTCTCTGAAAACTTACTGTACATCACACCAAAAATATAAATATATATATATGTATATGCGATGAGGCTTTATATATTCTTAAGTTTCTGCTTCTGATTTTATCCTTGTGCAGCAACATAGTGTTGATCAATCTGAAGTGAGATGTGGAGGTATAGTTTTTCATCTTCTGTCAGTTTTTGATCTTTTACTAACATAGACTGAATGATAGAAGTGTGCATTGCATCCTGGTCTGAAAAATGATACCCATGTGTCTCCACTCAAAAAAATATGTAAAGGATAATGTATAGTGAGGGTTTGATATACTAACCCTCTCACTAGACATTACACATACTTACTAAGAATCCAATCATTTCATGCCATATATAGATTGGTACATGAATTAATTTATTTGAAAATAATATCATCACTTCTATTGAAAATAGTGTGTTACACTCACAGTTTGAGCTGCATCCATAGGAACAGTTAGCTCTGTAGCCTTCTTAATATGAGGTAATTAAGTTGTTTCTTTAAATGGGCTAACTTAGCTGTTATTGCCATCGGTTTAACTCTTCCACTATGTGCAGTAACAGTAGGGGTGGGAATTGATAAGATTTTATCGATGTCAATGCCATTGTCGATTCTGCTTATCAATCCAATTCCTTATCATTTCTCCTAACAATTTCTGAGTATTTTTTGAGGGGGAAAAAAGTAATTCTACACAGTCTTCCGCACCAAAAGGAACCATATTATTTTTTCTAAAATTATGTCTGCAAGACTGAACATGAACATATTCAACTTGAACAAACTGAACAACAGGTTGACCTCATTCTTGTCCGCATGAGTCCGGACGTGGCCCCTCAAGCCTGGAGAAAATGACTTTGAATTTGAAGAGGAAAAACTGTTTTCCTCCTGGGGTCATCGCGGAGGTACTTTACCCGCTCACAGTGCCTCATTTTCGGCCGCATGAGTCCGGACGTGGCCCCTCAAGCCGGAGGGAAAGCGTCCGACTCCGAAGGGGAGAAGTAGGCGGGGGTTCACCTCCCAGATACGAACATTTTCACATGGAACCCTTCTCCTCTTCAGCCCGACGCGAACCCCAAGCTTCGAGGCCGAGTCGATAAATGCTTCAGCATATTTGAGGTATTTGCACCTAGGATTTCTGCGTCGCAGAGTGTGTGACGTAATGCAACGTACTGTGACGTAACATCATGCTGGGAAATGAATCGTTAAGAAGAATTGATATCATTTGAGGTGTACAATTCCAATGGAATTGATCAATTGGAACCGGTTCTAAGTTGGATCCAGTTTTCGATTTCCACCCCCAAGTAGCACGTAGTTAACCTTGTTACATTTTGAATTAAGTAACATTTTTAGAATTACAGACACTTCAAAGACCTTGCTACTTATTAAGTCAAATAGCCAAAAACTACCTTAGGAATAATGTATGGTTAAGAGGGTGAGACAAGACCCAGTTGCATAGTCGATTTAGCATGCTAACAGAAATCTAACGTTTTAGCCGCATTGTTTTGATGCGAACAGAAAGTACCTGTTTTATCCCACTTTACGGTCTCTGGTTTTCTCTGATTTAACATGATGTGTGATCAGTTTGCCTATGTTTTTGCTCATGTTATTGAAAGTTAATAACCATTGTCAGGGGGTTGTCAAGGGGTTTTGACCAATCAGAATCAAGCATCTTACACAGCCGGAAGATGAATAAGAGCCGGGTAATACATAAGAATTATCATCCAGCTTGGTGGGTGAGGTTGTGCATACCTTGGCACATCCAGGGAGAAAGAAGATCCAGCACAGTAAACACACAATGGCTGTTGATCAGTCAGGTGTGAGCCTTCTCTCTGTGAATTACAGCACTGTTCATCCCATCTTGAGGTAAAGAACGAGTGGTGAGCTGCTGTCTATGTGCATGAAGGAAAACTGTGTCCACCACCAAGACTAATAATTCTAATCTCAAGAAGCATGCAGTGTTAATTTTGGCGACTATTTTAGATTTAGTCTTAGTCTCAGTCTTCAGACAAAAATGCCTGTTCGTTTTAGTCACATATTAGTTTTTTCAGCCCTTTATAGTTTTAGTCTAGTTTTAGTCGACGGAAACCCAAACCTTTTTGGCTTTGATTTTTGCCGAAACATCTTCACTCTTTAAATAATTCATGTAGTCGATCAGATATCGGTATCAGGGTTGTACCAAGTGTTAAAATCGTCAACATTTCACTCCTTTAACACTTTTGCTTGTGTAATATCTTAAGTTTAATAATTCAGCCTGGCCCGGCTAAAAAGTCAAAAGAAAACATTCTTGATGTGACCAGTGTGACTGTATTTTGATCCTCTTGATTTACAGGAAAATGCCATGAAAGGGCTGTATTGCACTTTTACGGCGGTCCTTGAATGCACCTGCAGTGACAGGCTGGACAGACAGTCAGTTCACGGCACTCTGAAATGCATCAGCATCTTTGATGACGAGGAGTTGATCAAAACTTACTAAATGTGTCTGATGTTTCACCAAACTGGATTAAACCAAGCTGTAGATGAGGAGCTTTTTACAATGATCGCGGCAACAACGGCAAACATCAAATAGTAAACAGACGACTCCTGGTTGTGTCTTTGTTACTAACGCACACCGGGGTTAAAAATCATCAGTGAAGATAAGACAGATGCATGGAGGCGGGGAGAGCTGGTTCATAAAGCACACCTGCTGCAGGTAGAGACCAAGCGAACACTGCGCCCTTCAGATAATAACTCAGCCTGTCACAGGTATGAATTCTTCTATTTCTAAAGATTAGATGCACAGCGGGGGGGAAATATGGATTCTGAATGTCCGACGATCCCCCACTAAAGTTTTTGTCTCGTCATCGTCTCGTCAAAGAAATCAAAACATATTTTCATCTGAGTTTTTATTATCAGGGAAGCACATTAGCTCATCATAGTCTCGTTTTCGTCATGATAAAATGAGTCGTTGACGAACATTTATTGTCATAATTTCGTTGACGAAATTAACACTGGAAGCATGTAACCAAACAACACCCTTAGCACAGCTGTGTAACAAACACTCCACAACACAATGTAATGACATCATGACACCAACAATGAATGACACAAAGTAGCTATCATAAGGTTACAACCAACTTTGCATGATAGGTATGGAATTTCAACAGGTGACGTTTACTGTATACATCAGAAGCAGCTCTACTCCTGGTACGTTCAAAGCTTATTTTGACCCTTATGTTGCAGATTGAGTTTATTTTGTTTTGGTTTTTTTTACATGAAAAATCCAAGATGCTCAAAATGGAACACCTTATATATTTGAAACAAACATAGAGGGTTACCAACAAATTCTGCACTCAAACTACTTCTAAGTTACAGAGCTGTCCTCATCCCTGCATCACTTTCTTTAACTTACTTCTTCTCCCACACGGTGAAAAGTCAGGTCAGACCAAGAGTGAAAATTAAGCAGTCACAAAGCGATAATTGACTCTCAGTCACACTTTAAGACTACACAAGGCTCTGTCCTAAGTGATAATTGCCTCAAAGTCATATATAGCCTTTATGATTTGACATTGATATATGGAGGACACAGGCACTTGTTCCTCTCACACACATTGACAAGCAGCTGCTGTCTCTCCTGTGTGATGCCATAAAGAGAGGTGATAACAATGTGTCTGACACTCATTTCTCCTCACTGATCTCCAGAGGTTACAGGGTGCTCACAGGCTCTACCTCATCTTCTTTTGTTGGTGAATGTTAAAGGTTTACTTAAGAGTTGAGAGATGTAATATCGTTTTATCATCCACATAACATGTCCATATTCACTGAGTGATCGGACAGTAGGTAAGACAAGTCAGTAAGTTGTACCCAAAGGCAACCTAAAGTTGTTCACAAAGTAGAGCAAAATCAGAAAGAAAATGATTGAAGAACAATAAATTAATGAAAGAAACACTCAAACTAAAACATAAAAAAGCTTTTTTTTCATTGAAAATGAAATAGAATCAAAGGTTAACAGGTAGACCTTTATTCTGTATTCAAGAGTACCCTGTATCCCCCAAGTCTAAGCACTTCCAGCCAAAAATGTAAAGTCATCCTCACCATGTTTGGATCACATGTAGTGGACCCTGTGATGGAGAGATGGTAGTTGTTTTGGTCTGCAATTATGGCCATCTGACTTTAGCCAAACAACCATACTTATATAATTTAATGTCTTTAAAAAACAAACTCACTAACTAACTAACAAACACAATCAGCAGAAGTGCAGTTGCAGAACTTTGGTAACAAACATGGTGACAGGAAGTGCTGTGAGAAATGATCTGAAATTGATATCATTGGCGCTATCACAGGCCCTTAACAAAAAGTATCAATATATTTGGAGTCTATTATGTCTTTTCAGTGCGTACTTCTTTTAAGCATATCTCTGGATCAGTGTCATGGAATTTAAAATGAATCACAGCGAGGTAAGCAAAGCCAAGTTTGATCTAGGCATTTGTTATTTGCAGTGCCTCTTAAGTCACCAAAAGCTCTTTGCACATTCCTCTGCTTTATAAGCTGATAAAAAACTGGATAAAAAATATGCCCCTGTTTCTCCCCTGTAATTTGTGTATTTGCTTGTAAATGACAACCAGGAGCATGTTGAAAAATATCTTGATAATCTTGCTCTTGAAGACTTGTAAAACGTGACCTTGCAAGACAACCAGATTTTGCACTTTCTTGAAGTCGAAACAAGCACGTGTGTGCCAATATATTTTAGATGCATGTTTTTACCTTATTCCAAATCATTTGTCCAAGTGTCATTGTTTGGATGCAAGGTTGAAAGTAACAACAATCCTTTTTCCAGTGAGTCTGAAAGGAGTTCATGCTCATGCTCTGGCAGCAGTATCTACATGTGTGTATGTTACAATGTTACAATGTTACAATGTCATTTAGCAGACGCTTTTATCCAAAGCGACATACAGACGTATGTGCAAATCAAACCAAGCTCAGGTTAGAGGTGATAATTCGAACTCCACAGCTCCACTCAAAGGGAGTCCAAGGATAACACTCACACATGGGCCATGCTCTACACACACACTCACCTCTGTCCTGAAGGATGTGTGAAACTTCTGTTTCAGACGAGACACTGATAGATTAAAGTGATTAGATGGTCGTCGACTCACATTAGCGAGGGTTTAACGAAGGTCACAGACAGACAAAAGGAGCGCTCTGTCTATCAACAACTGAGAATGAAATGAGAAGAGAAATGGGGCTGATTGAAACTGCTCTCTGATAAGATTTGTCCTTGTAAATGGTTTTGATTACATCCAAAGAGAGAAGAAGAAACACCTTTGCAATGACTGACAAATGCATAAATCCATTATCTTATGCGGAATACATTTAATTTATTCCTAGAGCACTTTTTTAAACATCTGAGTTTTAATATCTGAGGTACCAGATGTGTCTTCAAAATATGACATTTAATCATCATTCCCATATGCACTATCTTTAATCCATTCAATGCAGATTGGATCACAACATAAACTATTTTTAAAACAGGGGCTAGTTGCCCTTGTTCTGTACAGGTGCGTCTTGAATCTGTGCGATGACAAAGTTAATTACACATTTGATCTCTTGAGCCTTGATTTGGAGCTAATGAGATCATGTCCCCACTGTAATTGCTTTAAGGTTCTCTGATCAGGAAGAGAGCAGTCTGGACTACTTTTGTACACACCCCCTAACCTAATTTTAGCAGATGAAAAACATCAGCAAAAGCTACAGGTGGTAAACACACAGGGGTGCAGAGAGCTGGAGACACATGCTGAGTATCAGCCCTACAAGTTTCACCTTTTGAAATCTCACCATACCTCATCTAACTGACTACTTTGAGCTTACAAAGATGCAGTTTAACAACAGCTTTCCCCACTGTGAAGCCATGACATTAAGAGCTTGCCCTGGGGACAGCCTGCAGTATATACCCTGAAGCCCACCTCCTCCATGTTAACAGATTATGTGTCAATTTAAAAAATCAAAATGCACGTCCTATACATTTTTCACCACATGGTTTCTGCTATAGTTAATTCTTATCATGATGATTAGTAATTTATTTTTTGATATCAAAAAGATGACTGATTGACATCTCTGTTGACAAACGAGGTTCCTGCAGTGTGCATCTGATTATCAGAATAGAGGAGGAATGATGAAAGGAAACAAACACTAACACAAGAGCTATTGACCTTTCCACAACTGAGTGTCTGCTTCTAACCTACTCAAGAGTCTGTTGTGGACTGTACCCACCTGAGGAAGCTTGTACATTTTATTATCAAGTGTTTTTTGGTCAGTGGAAGCGGCATGATATCTATCCTGTGGCTCTATTAGCCAGTAGCTACTAAGAATACTTTGGCTGCACCAGCGCAAGATGTAAGTGCCTATTCAGTCTGTAATTTGGCTACACATCTTTCAATGGTAAGAGATGGAGGTGCACTGTCAATATACCAGTGAAGTGAAAATTTCATTGCAATCCCAAGAGAAACATCTGGCTGTAGTAACACAGCATCAAGCAGATTTGTGTTTCAGTTTTAGTGTTTGAACAAGAACAGATTGTTAGCTGCAGTTATAAGAAGATATTTGATTATAGAGATAATGAAATCATTCTCAGATTACAGCTGATGAGAGTCATTGGGGTGGATTTCTTTACGCCTGCTTTTGCTCTCCAGACAGACTGTTTTTCCTGAAGACACCAACGCCTGCTGAAACCTGAATGGCCAACAGTGCTGGGACTACAAACATTGTGATCCTAATAATTTTCCACTATGTTGTTTCAACATGTTGATGTTTCTTTTAAATATACATTAGACATTTTAAGCATTTAGCATCTTATCCCAGGCCGCTTACCCTGAGCCTGTGACAGATATAGCATCTACAGTAGCTCAGCAATTCCTCAGCAAGACACATGCCTGCAGGCTGATTGAGTCTTTACCACTGAATCTATTCAGCTGTGACTTTATCTTCACTTTGTTTACTGCTCAGTAAATAATGGAATAGACAAAGAGAATGGTTGTGAGTGTCTGTCAAACTTTGGACCACTATAATGCTAACAATAATACATTTATAATGCACCTTAAAATTACAAGATGCCCTACAGACATTCATTAAAAAACAAGGGTAAAACAAGCAGGTTTAAAAGTTGTACCAAGAAGTTAAAACAACCAGAATCAAATGAATACAATATCAATGACACACTCATGCAGAGGAAGCCTTACAATAAAATAGAAATAAAAAAAAGACACAGAATTAACTAATTTTAGATCATCTGGCAGGGAGGTCCAGAGCTTAGGGGCCAAAACAGCAAAAGCCAGATCACCTTTGATGACAAGCCAAGATTCAGGAACATGAAGAAAGTTTCTGCCAGAGGATTATAACAGCAATCTGGAATATAAAAAGTTAAGAGGTTACAAATATATGGTGGTGCCTGACCCTGTAGGGCTACTAAAACAAGTTACAAAATCTTAAAATCAAGTATAAAACTCACTGGTAGACAGTGAAGGTTGTTATATGCACACTTCTGTTAGAAGGAGTTAAAAAGCCATGCAGCAGCATTTTGTATGAGCTGTAGCCTGTCAATTTTTCCCTTATGTTGGAGTAGAGTGCTTTACAATAATTAAGTCTTGAGGTGATAAAAGCATGGATGACGTTTTCTAAATCAGAAAAAAAAGAAATGGTCTATCCTTGGAGATTAGTCTCAGCTGCTGGCAACATGACTGTACAATTTTCGAGTATTAAAGCTGAGATTAGAATAAAATATGACGCCAAGGTTTCTAGCCCTGTCTCTGACATAACTGGCTAATAGGCAGAGACAGAAGTGAGTGATGTCATTTTGAGGCCTACAGGGGGTGACTATAATCACCTCTGTTTTTTTAGTCATTCAGATTTAGGAAGTTGTTAGACATCCAACATTTGATGTCACTCAAGCACAACAGGGAACAGTCGTCAGCATAGCAGTGGTAGTAAATGTTGTACTTCCTTATTATTTGGCCCAATGGGAGCAGATGGTGAATAACAGGGGACCTAAGGCGGAGCCCTGTGGAACCCCACATGTGAGGGGGCACTTTCGGATGAGGATCCAGTGATTTTTACAAAAAATGTTTTTCTGTCAGATATGAAGTCCACTTCAATGCCACACACAGACTCCAATAAAAAAAATTCAGATGGTTAATTAACATATTATGAGCATTTCAATCTAGACTGCTAGATACAAATAAATATGCCTATTTCTACCTTAAAGCTTCAGTCATGTAGTTTTGTATGAGTTAGTAGTTTTTAGAACATAGAAGTTGCCCTGTCCCTTTCTGCTGGTTCCTCATTCCACTCACAAAGAGTTCAAAGTTTAATAACATAATGGAGAAGCACCACTGGAGTATGTGTCTTGTTTACAGGATTCCTGTACAGCAAAATGGCTCTGTGGCAAATATATAAAATTTGACACAAGGCTGTATTTATGTTTCTATTAAATGTTTGGCTGGCTGGCATTAAAGCTCTGTTTAATTGTTCAGTAATCACAGGAAAATGGGAAAAGAATTGAAAGATTTATTACACAGCGTTCAAGAAAGGCTGTTTATTGAACCTTGTTCGGCTGCAGAGGTTTAATGAGAGGCTTACTTACTGTTAATTGTTACCAGGTCTAACTTAGAATGATTGCTGTTGTGACTTTACAGAAGCATAAATTTGAGGCCTCATTAAACATGGCTCTGTGCAGAATTTTTTTTTCCTCTACCTGATCCAACAAAAAGGTCAGATTAGACAGAAGGAAACCTGCAGATCTGTTTAAAGGCCAGAAAAATGGTTTAGAAAAACACTGTAAAACTTAATTACCACTGCGTCATAGATCACAATCAGTAGCGTTATTTTAATAACCACAGAGCACTTAGCAGCATGCATGTGCCAGCAATCCATATAATAATGAGTGTCGTGCAGAAAGCATTTGTCTTGGGTAAGAATCGTATTGTCAGTTTTTAATTCACATGGCTCTCATCAGAAAAGCCCTGAAGGTTCTCATCATCATCTCCAACGGAATATATTAATCACTAAAACACACACACACACACACACACACACACACACACACACACACACACACACACACACACACACACACACACACACACAAACGCACTTTTGCACGCACACAGTGCTTATACTCAACACATTCCTGTCCAACATACCAACACACACACACACACACACACACACACACACACACACACACACACACACACACACACTCAAGGAAGTATAGACTCTTGCAAACAAAAACCAAAAAAAGCACACAATTCGATTAAGTCATGATGTGCACGTGCACATGCACACGCATTGAGCAGGAGTTGCATGTGTGTGCAAATATCTGAATACACACAAACGCCAACACGCATCTCTCCTGAAACACACAAACACACATGCACACACTCTCTTTGTGTTATTATTGCCTAGCTCCATCTGACTGTGACTAAGTGAAGAGCTGTCTTCATTTGTTTCAATCTGAACCACTAATGTTCCCAGTGCCGTAAGCTAGCACCATAGGTCACACACATTAGTCTGACTGCCTCTGCCTCTGCCTCTGCCTCTGCCTGTGCGTGTGCATGTGTTTGTGTGTGTGTGCATGTGTTTGTGTGTGTGTGTGTGAGAAGAGAGAAGAGAGAGAGAAAGAGAGACGGGGAAGTAATGTCTAAAGCACAGCACAAGCTTTGCTGTTTTGCACTGTTCTATTGCTGTGCACATTAGCATATTGTTGGACTGGCATCATTTAAACAGCGCAGTAACCACAGTTCATCATGTACTGGAACAGGGTTTTTTATAGCTTCTCAATGAGCAGCTTTAGAAACATAGATGTATGATGGGGAACTGAAGAAAGCGGAATAAAAAAACAGGCAATGAATATAAAATATAACTGTTGTACCCACTGCAGAAACAGCTGGTACATAAAGGGAGATCAGTCCCAGACTGAAAGTTCAAGACTTGAAGATACACAATTGCAATTTTTCTCATGTAACCAGTTTTCCAGACATGAGAGTTTTTCTTTGTTCTTTTGGGTTTTGTTAAGAATCAGACAATTAGTGAATGTAAAGTGATGACACTGACTTTATTTTACAATTGTCTTAAAACGTCTTTTAGTCTTTAGTGACACAGACCTACCCTCTATGTGTCCACCACTGACCCCAACCTACTCCATAAGACTTTTAATTTGTGCTTGTCAGAATTCCCTGTGGTGTGAGGCATGTGCAGATACATTTTTCCTCCCCATATTTGCTCAGAAAAAAACATTAAGGTCACACTGATATGAAATCCTGAAGATTAAATATGTCCAATATATACAATAAGATATTCTGTTGGGTGGGGGGAACCATGAGGACAGTTGAGCATGCACTCTATGGAGTTTTGCTAATTATTCCTTCCTGTAGTCTGCCATGTTTCTCAACTCAACTCTTGAGTCCTGTTTCAAGAGATTTTACACATTATTCAGTTTCGTCATTATTACAGTGTGGGGTCTCTCCATAGACTTTATAAATGGACGTAGTGTCCGTGACATCACCCATCTGTTTCTGAAGTGCTGTTTTGAGGCCAATCGTCGGCAGGAGCCATATTGGAAATATTGAACACAACATAACTGCTGTGGAGCAAGTGTGACGTAAAGACGTAAGCTTTAAGCCTCCTAGCCAATAGCTACAGTGTTCCCCCCTGTCAATCACTGTTAATTTCATCAACGAAATTATGACGATAAATGTTCGTCAATGACTCATTTTTTCATGACGAAAACGAGACTATGATGAGCTAAAGTGCATCACTGATAATAAAAACTCTGACGAAAATATCTTTTGATTTCGTTGACGAGGCGATGACGAGACGAAAACTTTAGTGGTGGACCGTCCATGTTTCCCCCGCTGTGCGTCTAAACTTTAAAAATGAAAGTGATGCATTCCTGTGACAGGCGCAGTGTTAGCTTGGTCACTACCTGCAGCAAGTGTGCTGTCTGAACCAGCTCTACCCACCTCCATGCCAAGACACAACCAGGGGACGTCTGTTTAATATTTAATTTTTGCCATTTTTGCCACCATCACCGTAAAAAGCTCTTGTCTTCAGCTTGATTTAATCCAGTTTGGCGATACATCAGACACATTAAGTAAGTTTTGATCAACTCCTTGTCATCAAAGATGCTGATGCATTTCAGAGTGCACTGTCTGTCCAGTGCCTCTGTCGCTGCGAGGTGCATTCAAGGACCATCGTAAATGTGCAATACAGCCCTTTCATGGCATTTTCCTGTGAATCAAGAGAATCAAAATACAGTCACACTGGTCACATCAAGAATGTTTTCTTTTGATCTTTTAGCAGGGCCAGGCTCAATTATTAAACTTAAGATATTACAAAAGCAAAAGTGTTAAAGGAGTGAAATGTTGACGATTTTAACACTTGGTACAACCCTGATACCGATATCTGATCGACTACATGAATTATTTAAAGAGTGAAGATGTTTCGGCAAAAATCAAAGACTAAAATGTTTTGAGTTTTCATCGACTAAAACTGGACTAAAACTGTAAAGGGCTGAAAAGACTAATATGTGACTAAAACGAACAGGCATTTTTGTCTAAAGACTAAGACTAAATCTAAAATAGCCGCCAAAATGAACACTGCTGTCAGTCAAGTCAGCTTTACCTCTCTTAATGGAAAACTCGTAATCTTAATATCTTTGAGATTTCCAGGTTATGTAAAATTTCACCCTGTACATTGTGTGTTGATCAAGAAATGAGCTATCCAGACTACAATGTTTTTTTGAACCAGGATGTAAACATGTTTATTTCTGCTGTAAAGATCGGCTATTTTGAATTTGTGTGTATGTGGTTTCCGGTACTTCCAGAGCCAGCCTCAAGTGGACACTCGAGGAACTGAAGTTTTTAACACTTCCTCATTGGCTTCAATTGTCGTGGCCAGAGGTTGACGCTTGGGTCTCTCCCATTTCATTATCTGTTAAGATTTTGAACCATTTTCAAGCCTCGCCCACACTAATGCTTTGCTGCATGGTTCACCCATACAATAGCATTTTTTTGCTTAGCTCCTCTCCTTGTCAGTTTGATTATGATATACTGTATTTTACAGGACACATTATCTAAACACTGTGCGTGGTGTGTTGTTGCCTCAGATTAACAAGTTGGTCCCCCATTCCTGAAGTCCATCTAAGTATATGCTTCATGTTTACTATTGTCACCAAGGCTGCATATGTTGTGCCTCCTTCTTCAGTCAGCTTGCTTCCTGGTCAGTTTTCGTTTTTGCACCACATAACAATCCTCACATTATGCAAGGTGGTGACAGGAGAGATTGCATCATCATGTCAGGTCCATGTTGCCTACCCATGCTTGTTCTCATGCATTAGCAACCTTACCATGCTGATGCCAAGCTCTTCCAATGGTGCCAGGGCAAAGGAAGTGCAGAGTACTCACACTGGTCAAACAAACTAGGCTTTGGGAGTGAAACGTTCTTGGGCAACGTTACGGATTGTTTAGTGTAGGTGCCACTCAAATAACATTTAAAATCTGTAAGAAGGAAAAAACAACTCAAGGCTGCTGTCTTCTTTTTTATTTACTTTTTGGCTTTTATTTTGGATGTCCTGTCCCAAGCTTTTAAATTGTATTTATAGTTCATGTTCATGCTCTTCACTACTATGTATGCACATTTGTTATTTACGGTGTTTTATTTGTTAAATATCTTCTTTTTTATTATGAACTGAAGCACAGAAAACTCAAATCTAACTAATGTACATACCTACTCTGCACTGTGCTTTTTAAAGGTAACACTACTCTCTGTATCGGTGCAAAGGGAGGGTAATCATCCAACACCATCATAACTGAGGAAAAAACAGCTCTGTGTTGATGGCTGTGTGCTGTGTGGGTTTTATGGATTTGATTCTATTTACATCTGCTTGGTAATCAAGGAGTTTTTGCTCAGTAAAATAGAAGAAGGTGCTGTAAATTTCACAGCCAGCTGGTTCGAGTTATGTACAAGAGCGAGACTTTGTCATTGAGGAGTGATATTTTTTTAATTTCAAGCTTTGTAAAACATTCCCGTAGAGCTGTGTGAGAGCTGCAGTAATAACACAGCGCTGAGGCATTATGGTGGCAGTTTACTGATGTCAAAACTGCAATAAACACTCATGAAGTCAGAGCAGAGTTCTGGCTGTCGGCTCAGAACTTGTAAATGAATATTAGGAAACGCTGCACACAAAAAAACGCACACACACACACACACTCTCTGATCTCGACAATGATGAGAACGCTCTAAGCTTCCTCTTACTATTCTGAACATCAGCTCTACAAATCCACCGATGTATCACACATGCAGGTAGAAGAGAAAAGTAAACAAGTCCACACACACACATTCATGCTCACTCACATACCCTGCTAAAAATATGCACTGCTTCATCTCTGCAGCTCTAATGGAAACCCCATCCAATCTAATTATAGGAATTTTTTTGTAGTTCTTCTCTCTCTGCGTGTCTGATGACACACAGGTTCTGTTTGTTCTGCCGTATACCTGCACAAACTGCTCACACACACACATACACACACTTACCGGTGCTTTTAGCAAGAACACGTCCGCAGGAAGTTCAAATTCTTGATCGATAATTTCTTTCTGCCTTCTACCTCACAGCCACACCCAGCGCATGCTTTCATGGCTCATTTTTAATTCTTTCTCCTGGGGTGTCTCTGCTTTTTTTCCCTTTATTACTGGCTGTTTTTCACCCCCCCACCCCACCCCACCCCACCCACCTTCGCTCTCTCTCTCTCCCTCTCTTTCTGCAGTGATGGAAAGGTTGGTTTATCTCTGAGATAGATTGTTAATCCATGGTTTCCCTCTGAATATTTCATGTACGGTATTTTTTTTCTCCTGTTTTCTACACCTGAATCAATGGCCTTGGTATTTGTGTGTGTGCGTGTGGGTGTTCAGGTGTGTAAGTGTGTTTTAAGGTAATACAAACTTTCTTGGAACACCATTGGTTCTACTTTATAGATACCTTAATGCACACCTCTCAAAGTTTGGATCCAGTTCTGCTTTTTATTCAGGATGCGGCGTTTAAAGACAATGGGAAACTCGATTGTAATAGTCTCCAGTTTTCTGATCATAAGTGTGCACCTGTGTGTTGACTATTTAGCTTCTTCCTACCAGTAATTGTACAAACTATGGCAGATGTCCCCAAACCTCAAAATATGATGCTGAAGGTACCCTTCTATAAATTCATCCATGTGAATGTGACGCTATGTCTAATTCTTAACAAATATAGCACAACAGATGGCAACCGTGAATATAATCAAGTACAGCATCAAATATTAGAACTAAATGTGCTCATTATATCTGCATGGTAATGTGAAACCTAATCAAATAGTTCAAAAAGGAGATTTAGGCTGGTACCAAGAATCAGAAACCAGGGTTAGGTGCTTAACAGCCCCAGCATGGATTTGATGTTTAGACTCTAACTAGCAACACAAGATTTCCTCAAACTGGAACAAGAGCTTGTGCTTTTTTTTATAAATTATATAGGCAGTATACATGAAGAATAATCCAAACACTAGGTGAGAATTAACACCTATAATAAACACAACTATAATTATATTATTATTATATAATAATTCAGTGAATAGTAGTAAGTTATTTAAAGCCTCTTCACCTAGATTCAAAGTGGATTTGAAGCTCCTGCTGTTATCTGACACACCAGGAAGCAGACAACAAAGACAACTTGTAGCATCAGTGGAAAACAACAACAACAACAACAACAACATGTAACATCCACACTGCTTCAACTTGAAGTGCATCTGAAGGATAAAGCTGTTATTGTTCTTTATTCATGTTATTGTCAACAAACACCACAAACAGACAGAAACAGACAATGTGCTGTCCTTCCTTACTGTTAGACTTCTCTACCCGGTCTGTAGCACTCGGCCTAAAGCAGACATTCCTCATATCTGTCTGAGTTAACCTGTTTACCTGCCAATATGGAAAATCTACTGCATGTTTCACAGAGTTTTCATCACCAGCATCATTTTTGAGAACTCCTATGCAGAGTAAGATTCAGACACCATGAGTGTAACAATGGTAGTGAGCAAGGTGTAGGCTGCGACTGCTCTGTTACTGCCCTGTCCTCTTTGAGGACAAATAAAACTATAATAAGCAAATAAAATAAACACTTAAGTAAATGAATAAATAAAAAAAACAAGTATGTTACCAAACAAAAAAAAGAAAGGAAAAGTCAGGATCAGCACCTCGGAGAGCACCACAGCACCCACCACACACATTTTCTTCACAGTTTTTGTTTTTATGCTTATTCTGTCTGTCTGTCTATCCATCTGTAGGTATCCCTATTTCTGTCTCTCTTTGTTTGTATAGTTGATGCACACTAATAAAGACAGAAATTGTAAGAGATAATAATAGAAAAATGCAATAGCCGCAGGAAAGCACGCCTGCTAACTGTATAATTTTTCAGCTGCTGTCTGTCTGCCTGACTGCAGTGGTGGCCTTTGTTATAAATGCTCAGATATCTTGTGTGTTTCATTGTAGAACCTCATAGGTCTCTGAAAACATACAAGACACATATTTAGGTTAAGTCATGGAATGAGAGGCTTGTAGCTTTTATTCAAAATGAGTTATTTGAAATGTTAAAAACATGTCAGACCAATATAGAGGTTCTAGTGTTAATGCGATATTTGACCATTCTTCTGCAGATTTAGCAAAAAATATGCTTCTAATTGTGTTCACTCAGCACAATTACAAGTTTTAATAATCACATTGAATAGCACAAGGGTCTTTAGTCAGTGAGTAAGGGGTAATGTATAGTGAGCAGGTGGCTTTAGGTGAAAAGGACTGTGATACCAATAGAGGGGTCTTGTCTTGTCCTGAAGGCATTCCAACTCTGTAACGTAACTTTTAAAGTCTGTGGACATTTTCTTTACACTCAACCATCCCTCTGACATTGCCAAAGTCCATATCATCTCCACTTTTACATTAGCTATGTGTCTATTCTTTCTCTTCCACTCAGCTCCTTGTGTCATTTGACGTCTCTCACAGTTTACCTCCTCTCTTCCTCTTTCCTTGCGGTTGTTTGCTAAACGTCTTGTTTCAATGTCAGACGCCTCAAACACTGTTCAATAATCTACCTTCCCCTAAAGGGTAAAATATGTCTCTCTATAACAGTCCAAGCCCACAGAGCAGCTATTTCTGGTGCTTTCTAGTAACAGATATGAAGTTCCCCTCCTGGTTGTGCTCTACTCCTCCTCTTCCTCTCTGAGCCTTCTCTCTCTGAGCTCTGCTCCTCCTCCTCCTCTGAAGCCGCTCTCTCTGAGCTGGAAGTCTTCCTGGCTTCTGGGAGTGTGAGGAGGCCTAATGGCTCCAATGGGAGTGACACCAAACTGTCTTTGATAAATTGTTTTTAAATTACAACATAATTTCATTTAGGCAGCAATTTCCACAAGACTCCTACAGAGAAGTGATTCAGGCTACATCGGGATTGGCTTACAAACACACGCGCGCGCACATGCTCTCACACACACTCATGCAAATGCACACACGCACAGAAAGCCAGAATCATCTGCCCGGGCGAGGATAGTGTTACATGACCTGCAGCCCGGAGGCTAACCAGATTACCGCCTCCAAACTACTAAAGTGGTCATTAAGGACACTCTCTCTCCCTCTGCCTCTTTGTCTCTGACTCTTACTCACTGGCTCGCTCTTTTTCATCATGTTCCCCAACCTTTTTCCGTCATTTTTCTTAATTATTTCTCTTAATCTTTTTCTCCTCTCTTTTATGTTTTCGCCCACACCTTCTCACTATTTCTCTCCCACTCTTACTTGGGGTTTCTTTAATCTTTCTCTTTCTCCCTGACAGTCGTTTTTCTACTCATCCCTTCATCTACTTCTTTCTTTTTTTCGACTCTTCTGTGTCCGTCTCACTTTCTGTCTTTGCTGGTAAAAGCTTTGATTGGTGCTCTTCCAAGTATTACTGGTCCCACTTTTAGCTGTGCATCATTATACACACACAGACACTCACACACACACACACACACACACTGTCAAAATCAGACATTACCACATTCATTACACGGCTTTTATGGTGTAATACTCCAGCACACTCTTGCTGTGTGTTATCACTGATGAATGTCTAAATGATCTGTAATGATCCTGAACCCTGTTGGCCTTGCCCCACCCAAGGATACACACACACCCACACACACACACACCCCCACACACACATGAAAGAAGGTAGGTGCAGAGCTTATTATACACAAGCTACTTAAATTTTGAAAAGGTTTGAATGTTTTACTATAATCTTAGAAAGTGCAACTTCCAAACTGATCTCGATAGGTCTGATTAAATCACGGAAAATCCAGCAGAATGATCCTTAAATTCAAGTGATATACTTAATCTGACTTATTTGTCTTAAACCTGATTTAGGAATTGCCCATGCTTGATGGCTAGGGGTTGAAGCATAACAGGCTCTACTGAAAACACTTCTTATATGCTTTGTCTGTCTAATGGCATGAGCTTCATCCTGCAATGATTATAAATCTGTGTCCATGCATTCAGGGACGCCATATGGGGGAAAGGTTAGAACCGATCTGAGGGTCCATGACTGACAGAGGCCCTTACAATATTATAACACAAGTTAATTTTTCATCATTATTAACCTTCATCATATAAATTAGATGTTTTTACAGTATATTTTTTAAATGACTGTTTCCATCTTTTCTTGTTTTTGGCACAAACAACAACCAGACAGCCTCTGTCTTACTAAACTTCCCCTTTTGTTTTACATGAAATGGTTCAGTCCTGCTTTGAAATCTGGCACAAGCGCTTCCTACTGATGATGAGTGAGGACTGTCGTTGCAGGCCGCAGCATCATGTGTCAACTTCCTGAGGGAAAGTCAGGATTCCAGGAAAGAGAGGAAAGAAAAAAAGACAGGAGAAGGAAAATAAGGCTGGCTACATTTTCTTCATTTTACATAATTTATTTTTCCCTGTGGGGAAATTCATTTTTTTTCCTCTGTTGAAAAATGCTACACACATAAGGTTAAATACACTCAACCTGCACAAACAGGAACTTATGAACATGCACCAAAGGAGAGGTGTCACAGTGGGGAGCTTACATATGGATGAGCAACCTGACTGATCCTGAGCACAGATTGATGTCCCAGAAGTGAACTGGCACCTCTTCAGCTACCAGCCGAATGTCCAAACTTGATCTGTGACATGACTTGAACCAGTTTCAAACCCACGTTCCTACAGACTTTGGGACCGCTGCCCCCATCCCCATCCTCATCCCCCAGATTATCTCCAGGATTACTTGCTGGAGAAAGCAGATTTTTGCACTGACTTTGTGTGATCTGTGATCATTAACACCTCAACAATGAATCTTACTGCAGCTCTTGCAGTAAGCCTTGCATTATTGTTTATGACCTCAAACTTCACACATATAAGTGTATGATGCGTCAGTCACAAGCATATGTTCACAGATTACACCCATAGCTTCATGCTAACTTCAGGGAACCTTGAGTTTCCCCTTTCAGTCATTTAAGAATGTAACTGAAGTGATCAACTTCAGCCATCTCTTGCTCTGTTTCTCATCACATGGATACATATCAAAAATAGGCTAGCAAAGACATTTTTAGATTTTAATCTGTTAAAAACAGTGAAGGACACAGCACTGCGGCATATTGAAAATACAATATGTGTTAGCAGAGACATCACCACTTCATAACTGAGTTTGTACTATATCACTTTTCACTGCTACCTCATGCCAGACCCGATAAATTCAGCTCCACGCTCAGCAGCCTTAAAACCTATCAGAGGTTGTAGTTGTACTCATTTGAAGTGACATTTGAACTGTGAAAGATGGCCTTCAGCGCATTTCTCATCAGTCTTCCATCTAGTGGGTATTCTCACTGTATGCAGAATGTTATATCCATGCACAGTGCTTTGTTGTGAGGGTTGGTGAGAGTTACAGTTGTACCCAAAATCCTTGGTGGCACACTTGCATACATTGCTTAAGCTTCCTCAATATGCTCCTAAAATTCAGTCAAATCAAGTTTTAATTGTCAGGACGGTCCCCATCACTTTTCATCTCAGAAGAGACAGAGAAGAGGCACAGAGGAGGCTAAAAAATTGTTAAAAAAATACATTAACAGATAAAATCATCAATCTGATATGCACATCCTCCACAGGATTTACAAGCATAATAATAATAGGTGATCAAATCCCCATCACAACACAAACAAGCACACACACACAGCAGTAAATCTAAATAACACAACCGAGCCCACACGCAGGAAAGATAAGATTTAATATGAATATACATACAGACACACTAACGATTGAACTAGCAGTGGAGCACTTGGCTTCTTAGTAATCAACAGACTGCTGACGGTAATTCTGCTGATAATGTATGTAAATAAGAAATGTAGGTTTGAAGCTGTAGAGTGGTACATATGCTGCAAACAGCCACAGGCCACAGGCAGCTCATTAAACGATGGTAAACACATTAGTGTTAAATAAACTGTCTGCTGGAGGTTTTTCTCAGCAGATTTAACAGCTAAACAGGAGCGACGTCCACATTGTTCCGCCCCGACACTAACCGAGCAAAAATCTGCCTCAATTAAATGAGTCACCATTTCTCTGCCAGAGACTTCATAATCAGCGACTCTCCACACAGAGAGAGGCTCACATTTATAAAAAGCTGCAAATACAGCCATGCCTCCAATTTTTCATGTCAGAGAAAGCCCTCTGGGTTTCAGTAGATTATCATGTTTCTCATATTCTAGTAAAAAAGGACAACTTGCAAAACTTTAACAACCTTAAGTAGAACAAGTTTCATTCTATCTACGTATCAGGTTATTCTATCTATAATTTTCTTTCAAATTGTTTTCTTCATCAAAACAAGATCAGTTTGCAACATTGAATGGGTTAAACTATACTGATAATGGATGGATGGATGGATGGATGGATGGATGGATGGATGGATGGATGGATGGATGGATGGATGGTCATGGGGTAGTCTCTTATTTGAACCAATACAGTAGGTATCCCAAATATGTTAAAATGTCCTCAGTGGAATTACTTTAGTGCAGGCTTTCTGCTTGTAAATGTTTCCTCTTGACTGTTCTGCGTGTTAAAGGACATATTTCCTTATCCTTGTTACTTGCTAAATGCTGCAAAGTGCTCTGCTAATGGAGGATTAAGATCGGAAAAGATAAGACTGAGTCTTTATATTATTTTAACTCATCAATGATAGATGTCTCAAAAATAAAATAGTTATGGGCTGGATCTGCTTTTTCTGTAGTGTCTTGGAATAACATGTGTCGTGAATTGGTGCTTTAAGAATAAGGATTGACTGATTTAATGTATCTTTTTCTTTTATTTTTTGCTGCCATGACCTCAGTGGAACTAACCTGGCTGAATAAAGGTTAACCCTCCTGTTATGTTTGTTTCTCAGGGGACAGCAATAATGTTCCTGGGTCAACTTGACCCAGGTCTTATTTAATGATCCAAAAGTGTCAGAACCCCAAAAAAGCCCAATAACATTTTTTTTACCTCATTATTAACTCCATTGCTAACCATTTAAATCAATATTTAGTGCAATGGTGTTCTTTAATTTGCACAGATCATGGTTCAATGAAGATAAGTCACTCATTTTTATGAACACAGTTGCAAAGAAACATTTAGTATTTGACACTTCTGACCTCTTTTAGCCTCCACTTTGACTGCAGGGTCAAATTGACCCACAATGTAAGGCAGGCTTGCTCATATGGCGTCACTAGTACGTGCTTTATCAGTGATCAGTAAAATCTTTGGAGCCAATGTAGGGAAACCAAGATCAAGGACATGTGGTGACGTCTGTTAAAACCAGTAACTGTTGTGGTACAAAAAAAGAGCACATCTTAAAAGCTTCAAATGGAGTGCATTCAAAAACACTATGCAGTGTTAGAAGAATGTTGTTAAGCTCCTAGACACCAAATGGGTTTGGAAAAATAGCTACTGTGTGTTTATTTTGACACATTTGATTAAAAATGTGTTGTTTTTGTACTTTAGGTCATTATATTTGGAACTTTGTTATACGCCATAAAGCCTGAAAAAGAAGAATCAGGGGATGCTCATGGGGACCAAAAATACAAGGACAAAAAGGGAGTAATAAAAACATGAACAACACTACAAACAAAAAAAATGCTTGTGTTTTGTTTCCTTCCCATCTTGGCACTCTCCATTTTTCTCTCACATTTTTTTTGTTTGCTTTTCTCCCAGTGTCTTCTGTCCCTTTATTTCATCTAAGGGCCACCACTAAGGTTGACTCCTGCTGTGAGTGTGTGTGACTGTGATTGTATGTGTGTGTGTGTGTGTGTGTGTGTGTGTGTGTGTGTGTGTGTGTGTGTGTGTGTGTGTGTGTGTGTGTGTGTTTGTGTGACTTGTAGCCACGTCCAGCCAAATGACCTCTCCCGGGGCAATGGGCTGCTGTCTTTGTTTTATGACTTGTCATAAAAGTGCCATCTCTGCACACACACACACACACACACACACACCTACACACACAGATAATTCACACACTCACATACACAGTGCACAGCAGGGGTCCATAGTGGCCTTTACACAGCCAAAGATATATTGTAAACATGATCCCATGTGAGTGTGTGTGAGGGCCCAAACCTGCTTCTTTAGTTTCCTCTGGGTCTTTGAATAGTTTAAAGTGAACTGAGCTCAGAGCAGCAGCAGGCCACGTAATGACCCCACAGATATACTGAACATGTCCTCAGAAAGGGTTTGTGTATTATTTAGAAAAAGCAGCAGAGGTTTCGGTCTTTGTAAACAGCTCAGTCCAGCCACAGGGTGGAACAGGTCAGAATTCAACAGATTATGTGATCCTCATTGATGCTTTTCCCTTGCTTTGTTAGAAGGCTGTAATTTTTCCCCAGTAGTAAAGTATTACCGTTCAACTGCAGCTCTTCATGGGGATTTGCAACAAAAAGATTTGTGTTGTTTGTCTTATTATTTGGCTACACAACACGATTACCGTAAAATCCAGTGTGTAAGAGGCACCTCTAATACTAATAACTAATTGCTGTTTAATGTTGCAGCATTCTGAGTGAAGCCCTGCTTGGGTTTTTTAGGGCTTCAGAAGATGAAGAGTTTGCATAGTTATTCACTATTTTGTTACCACAGCCTTGACTAGCACATCATAATCACAACATATTCATTCATACGGTGTTGTGCTACTTCACATTAAAGCCTATTTTAAGACCTGTGGCTTGTAGGGATAATCTCAGATTGTAGTGGCACTCAAAGGTCTTGACTGTCCTCATGTGTTGCACATCCAAACATTTTAGCATGTTCTTTTTGACCACTGTTATCTGTGTTTCTCAACCTGAGGGTCGAGGGTTTCCAGGCCTCAAAAAATAGCTACGTTTTGGACAGACAGAGAAAAACATGTTTTTTTTATCCTTCAAGGACATTTTAGTGGAAGTAGTTTTCCTCACCAAGTCTGGGATCGAGGTGTTGACCTTCTGGTCAAAACTTTTTTCTTATCAAAGCTCCTCTCTAAGTTAGAAACGCAGTTTTTTACTTTTTTTTAACCTGTGATTTAGAGGAGGGTTGGGATGAAGAGAGATAGAAAGATGACTGAAGGAGACAAATGACTGATGGAAGAAAGGCAAAGTGTTGTTGGACAGAATAGGAGAAAGTTTAAAAGAGAGGGGAGAAGACAGGTTAGACGTAGACAAAAAGATGGTGCTCAAAACAATACAAAAGAGCAACAAAACAAACCCACCAATTTTTGTCTCCAACCTAACCAAACTGTGCAGTTTAAAAGATGTTAAGGCACCAAAACTACTTGAAATAATAACTGAAATAATAACTACAAGCAGGGGCGATTCCAGGGTCGGATGTTAAGGGGTGCTGAGCACCCAGAGAGCTGGGCAAGATACATTTCACTGTTTTGTACATTTTAATCCAATTTCATTCCCACATTTGTGAAAGAAAAATATAACACTTTTTGGGAAAGTCTGTGACTAAACCATCAAATCTGATAAAGGCTATTTAAATGCTGAGCCACAGCAAAAGAGAAATGGATTGGAATCATAAAAGAAACATATGGTAGCCATAATTTCTGTGGAAAGACAACTCATTTTGATACAGCAGCTCCTCAACATATACATAAACAGTATGTATGTTTCTGGAGTAAACCAGCCCCCCATAGTGAGTACCAAAAATAACAACAATTGACATTGAAGTTATTTTTTGGACTTTCATTTGAAATGCAATGCACAACATGTAAAACACTGTGGAGCTGCTGTATTTTTGTTGTTAAAAAATTACATTTCAACTAAGTACTGTATTGTTTTGAAACTTTTCTAGCTTGTTAAAAAAAAAATAACATTCAATTTAGAGGTGCTTCAGCACTCCCAACAATGGGCTAGAAACGCCCATGACTACAAGCCTTTAACATTAAGTAATGGATAACCTATAGTGAACAGGTGGTTGTGCACATTACAATCCCAACAGGGCGAGAAAGACTGTGATGCAGAGTGGAGTGCTCTTGACTTCTGCTGGAATGTATGTTGACATTTCTGTCCTCATTCAGCTCTCCCTCTTCTCTGACCTTTGCAGTTATCACTTGTAAACATAAATGAGGCTAATTTAACAACAATAGACATTGTTGTTACTATCAATACCGCTGAGGCGGACACTAATGTTTTTACCACAGTGTCAACAGGCAGAGGGGAAATGTTCTAGTGACCAAATGTGATCAGAAACAAGTATTTAACACAGCCAAGTAATAATCTAGAAATGAGGACCCTTCAACTGAGTTGATATTTTGTTGTGGGATGTAGTTTAGGCCATCTTAAAGTCTTTAGATTTTAGCAGTGTATTTTAAACATTTAGTGTAGGGTAAAGAAAAAGGTATCAATTAAAGTCATGATTTAAATCTACAGGATGCTTTCACTGTGCAAGCAGCAAAGATACAAGGTGCAAAAGTATCTTTATAATCAGAACATTAAAAACTATTTCCATTTAAAGATGGAACCCCAGTGATGTATCCTGCTAGTTTAAATTTGGGGTTCAGGCTTTGAATTTGCACCAGTTAATCCAAAAGGTGACACGTTGACCCTTCAGATTCGCAAAACTCAGTGGTGCAGGTGGTGTGACAGTGCCATGGTAAAGTAGAGTGCTTTTATGGAGTCCCACTCAGTGCACACACATATAAACACACACACACACACACACACACACACACACACACACACACACACACACACACACACACACACACACACACAGTGACACGGCAGAGACGCTAATGGAAAGCCAATATGAGGACAAGAAAGGGCAGGGTTTGGGGAAATGAGAACCTGAACTAAAACTTGATTTTCTCTCCCTCTGTCATCCCCGATGTGGCCTATTGATTTGAGAGTGATGAAAGAGTGGAGCCCCTGAGCAATACGGCTGCTGAGTGCTGGAGTCAGTGAATGATAGGGTTAGAAAAAAAGAGAGAACAAAATAAGACAAAAATACAGGAATGAATATTACTACAAGATGTATTGAGTTCTAATCCTACACTGAAGTAATCTGATGTAAAGAATCTCAGAGTTCTACACAGAGCTGTGCTGAGCTTAATGTTGCACTTCCCCTTCACAGTAAAGTGTGATAAATTAACCTGTATTAATTATCATTCACAGCCTATAATTATCCTCTGGGTGAAGGAGTGAACTACAGATTTAGTAAGGAGGACAGAGAGAGGAGGAGACATGACGGTTATTTAATTAGCTTTGATTACTGTTAGGATTAGCATGGCTAATAAGTGTTGTGGCTAAAATGACAGTGATACAGAAACTGTTTGTAGTAGCCTCCTCATTTAACCTCATTTTAACTTAAATAAACGGGTGTTCAATAACTCAATCTGCGCAGACTTAAAATGTAAAGTTATGGATTTTAATTTGGAGAAGTCTTAAATCAGCTGTGTAAAAAAAAAAAAAAAAGGCAATCAAAAAGAACATACAGAAATAAAAAAGTATGCTCAAAGTAAACTCAAGATATAATTAGAATATTTTGTGTAGAAAACAGTAATGAGAAATAATGAAGTTTGCTTATTTTATATCAACTATGCAGTGGTGGACAAAGTACACAGCTTCATTACTTTAGTCAAAGTTTAGATCCTCCAGGTCAAATATTACTCCAATACTAGTGAAAGTTTCTCTGTCAAATAATTACTTGAGTTAAAGTACTGAAGTACTTGCTTTTAAAAATACTTCAGTATTCAAAGTACTTCTTAAAAAATCTCAAAACATTGTATTTTCACAATACATCAGTGCAGTCAAGAATACACAGGAGTACATTCGGTTAAATTATGTTTGTTTAGAAACCATTACTTGAAATCTTTAAAAACTATACCATGGAATAAAAACAGAAACTAAGTTACTCCAAGCACAGACAACTTAGTTTGAAATAAGTTGTGTTTATAGTTGATGTTATTATTATTATATTTATATTTTTATTTGTATGCCTCATTCTAATGCCTTTGTACAAAGAGAGCAAAGTTTACCAAAGTCAAATTCATTGTGTGTTCATGCATACCTGGCCAATAAAGCTGATTCTGTTTCTGATTCTGACTCTGAAATGTTCATCTAGAGTTAAACAAATGTTACGTAGCTCAATCCTTAAAGATTAAATGCAACTTAATAGTATTTCTTAATAAAAAAAACCATTTTTTAAATACATTTTATCGTTAATAAAGTGACAGAAAACTCGAGTCATGCAGCACTGAACTTCTTAAACACGGTCAGACCAAACCTGGCATTCTTATACTTCTCATGTACATGCATTGTGAAACCTTACATCCAAGACTAATCAAACTCCAGACAAAACAAACACTGAAGAACTTTGACTCATTTGAGTTGAGATATTTTTGCAGAGCAGATATCAGAGTAGAAGAAACTTTTTCACTGCCGCATGGGAACTTCATTTAGCTCTCCAACTTTCCCCCGACAAATAAATAAGTAAAAAAAGTCTATATACCTGCAGAAAGAAGATGAAGAATAAAGGAACCTGGCCAGGAGACACCTGACGTCCACCGGGCTCGCATTGACATCAGTGAGACAGCTGGCAGAACCAGACGTCGGCTCGAGCAGCAACCTGAACAGAAAAAACACAAAACTGAAAATGTGAGCTGCTGCAGAGACACCAGGAGACGATTCACTCCTGACTTTACCTCTCCCTACAAACTATACCTCCTCCTCTCCAGCTCTCTCTCTATCTTTACCTTACTTTTTAAACCTTATTTCTCTCAATTCTCTTGCTCCCTTTCTCCATCAGAAAAATAAACAACAACATCTTTATCCGCAGCAAGTTTTTGCAAGTAACACAAAATGTCAACAGTGCCAGTTTATTGTCTTTGTTGTCATCCTGGGAGAACACTCTTTGCGTGCTCTGCTTTTAACAGGTGCTACAGAAGTTACACTATCCCAGGAGTGAAGAGATTAGCCTGTCCTCCCTCTCTCCCTCTCTCTCTGCTATTTAATAGCACACCTTATCTTTTTTTTTTTTTTTTGACTGCTGGTCTTGATTTTAAGCAATTAGGGGAGACTGGGGAGAGTTGCAACACTTTTGACATTTCTTTCAACTACATACAGTAAGTCTCTTACAAATGTGCTCTCGTGAAATTTTCTATACATTTTCTGGAGCTCTAACACTGCAGTTTTCCAAACTTGCTTGTTCATGTATGTCACCCACATCATGAAGGACCAGTGGGACAGGAGAAGAGTCTCTGGTGGCAGGATATGACATCGAAATCATCACAGATTCTTACGTGGGTTTGAAGCAGACACTGACAGTTACAGATAGTATCATCAGCCTGATAAGAGCTAACTATAACAACATAAGCCATGTTTGAGAAACATTTATTTTACATTTAGTTTGACCCATGTCCCATCTCTTAACATGACAGGAGTGGGGTTTATGAGATAATGCTGCCAAGTCAGCAGGGGGAGCTCTAAATCTTTTGGCTTCACAGTCAGTGATCACTTTTGATATACAGTCACTAATTTTGACTCATTCTCATCAGAAAAACTGATAAAGCTGTCATTTTAACTTGGGGATACAGATTTATTTAACATGCACTGAAGGAAAACTGTCTTTTTTATCTATTTAGCTCATATTGATTTTACCACCCAGTAGAATTCTGTTGATACGATACGAATATACGAACCTGCTCCTACAAAAATCACCACAATTACACAAGAACACATAAATAAATAAGAAAAAGTACAATAAATAATACACATTCATACAACACACAGCATACTCTTAAAGAGAGAGCACAATGACACTCTCCCAACCCTAACAGGCTATTTAATATTTAAAATTCTAATGGAGACCGGCACAAAGGAGTTTTAAAATGATTCAAATTACATTTGGGGACTCTGTACCTTCTTCCAGATGGTAAAAGTTCATACTCAGAGTAAAGGATGTGCAACGGGTCTCCAAGTATTCTCTGAGCCTGCCCAAGAACACACTGCTCATAAATGGCTTGAAGGGAAGGGTTGCCAGTCTTCCCTATGACCTTCATGGCAGTCTGAACCAGGCGCAAGAGTTTGGTTTTGAGCTGAATAGAGAGGTTACTGTACCATGCTGCCATCCCATACCTAATAATACTCTTCATTACAGCCTGATAAAACAAAAAAACATAGCCTGCTGATTCACACCAAACACCCTGAGCCGACGTAAAAAGTACAATCTTTGCTGTATGAGGGAACACAGGTGATGCAGAGGGATTCAGTGAGAAACTGTCACAGAAGTCAGAGCAAGATGATTCAGCAGCAGCAAGGATCAGTGAGTACCTCTACCTGCTAGGCAAAGAAGAGAGATGGCTCAGTCGGGATCAATATTGTGTACAACTTTGAGCTGTATCATCACCTTCACAGAATGTAAACAAAAATATTGCCCAAGACTTTTCTTCATCAAATGGTTAAAACAAGTATTGTAACATCCACATCCACATATTTGCACCCTATGGATGGGTTGTTTCCCAGAGCATGTTGTAAAATGACTGAGTCTGTTAAAAATAACATGAAAGAAATTTTCTGAACGCCTACTTTGTGAAATGCAATGTAAACTCCGGAGGAAAACCAGTCTGGTGCTCCTTCCAGTGTCTAGTAACTTGACTTGGTAGGTCTACCTGGTCATCTCATCTCCTGCTGAAGGGCTTCATATTGGGCCATCTTGCGTGTTGTGGTGCACAAACTTTGCCTTTTTGTCAAGAGCTTGCTGTTGGAGGAAGAAGGGTAGACAGGACTTGATTGCCAGGTTGTAAAGCCTGATGGTGGAATCAAGTATTATTTTCCTGAAGGTTAACTTCTGCATCGTTTTAGTATTTCAAGTGATCCCTGATCTCAATCACAGTTTGCTCTACCTCTCTGACACTTGGAGTGGTAGAAGGGACCTCCCAACCAGCAGATCCACAAGCCCTTGCACGTCCAACCCATATATCAGATCAGATAAGAGAGAAATATGTTGAAGTTTGGGAAACTTTTAAGGAAGGCGAAGTGCAGAAAAGAAGGCCAATGGTTTGGGTCCTTCTTGGGGTCATTCACTAACTTCTGCAGCCTCCTATTTAGTTTAGTGCTGTTTAACCTGATACTGTGTGGTCTTTATTGCTAAGATACACAGTTGTTTAAACAAGAGCTGCATCAGTATGTAGATTAGGTTGGTCCATTGGTCTGTTAGGGTCCGCTTCAGTATTCTCAATCCAGGACAGAGATGTAATAATGCAGAAAGGGTCTGTTTGACAGAGCTTGTGGGTGTTAATAAAGGCTGCTTTGTCCTGAGCTTACATTCTGCCTCCTAAGCTGTAAAAACCCAAATGAAGTATCGATTATCACAGTCTTCGTGGTTTATTTGCATGCGTTTTGTAGTCCTTATACGGTAGATTGTAGTTTTTACAAGGCAGGTTCCTGTGACATCAGTAACGTCTGCCATGTCAAAGAGCCTTAGTATTCTCCAATGCTGCAATTTTACCTGAACACAATGTTGCTGCTGATGCACATGAGTGAATTGCTTAAAATGTGTTTGTGAACAAGAATTATCTTAAAAACATTTTTTTTTTATTTACTCTAAATTGGTCACTGGAACAGTCTACCAATTTTTTTTTTACTGTTTTCATTTACAAATCTTAAACCTCACTGACCCAAAGAGCAAGCTGAACAGAAGGAAAACAAGAATCAGCTAAATTCATCTTTCCAATACAGAAAATAAGAGAGGCCATACAGAGTCACACCCGGCATTAATAGGGCTGTGCTCCAAACATTAGAGTCCCGGGGGAAAGCGTGAACCGCAATGAGACAGTTCCTCCCTCCCATTGTTAGGCAGTTTTATTCAGTGGTACAGCTCTCCAGGCATGCATATTGCATGGCTCTGAAATACTTCTCTATATCATTAGTGTCGCCTATAATATTGTGTTTGGATGTGTGTGTGTGTGTGTGTGTGTGTGTGTGTGTGTGTGTGTGTGTATGTGTGTTTGTGTGTTTGTGTGTGTGTGTGGTTAAGTAAATGCGTATAAATGCTAGTGTGTTATATGTGAAAATATGTATCCATCCATACAAATCTGTGCTTACGAGTGTGCGTTTGTGTGTGTGTGTTTGTGAGTGGTCTTCCGATTCAGCGGGATGTAAAGTAGTGGCCTTATAAGCACAGTGCTGTCGTTAAGTGATCGCATGGAAGAGCCTTGAGGAGCTGATAACAAATTAAAAACCATAAAGAAACACATCATGATGTTCAATAAAACAGGCGCCTACTGCATATGTACAGCACTTAACTCTTGCTCCAACTTATACAGTTTTTTCCATTTTTTTCCCATCACCCCCCACTACTGGTTTTTATCTCTCCAGACATTAGCTGCAGTGTACATTTGTATGTTTTATTTATTATCTGTATAATACTCAAAGGTATTATAATTCTGAATAATCTGGGATAAAAGACAAAGGAGCCCAACGTTTTTCAGCAGCATCATCCAAATAATTAAATACCTTTGCATGATTTTGTTTGTTTTCTCTTCTACATCCGCCATCATGGATATTTTTCTCTGCATTCATCAGCTCTCCTTCCTCTGGTGTAAGACTTTCTGTTAGTTTCTGGAACTTGAGAGCAAAGTTGGCTGATTTTTCGGGCACAGTGGTCCGAACAGGTGAGATATTGATTGTTGGTATTTAGGCCTGGTTGGTGTTTGGGGTTGAGGTCTCGACTCCATGCCGGCAAGTAATTTCTTTCATACAAAACAGGGGAAATTATTTCGTCCTGGAACTGACTTTGACCTGTATTTGAATGTGTTTATGCGGGTTGGTGGAGATTGCAGGTACTTAAAATGTATCCAAACATGCAGAACTGCTTCCACTGCCACATTCAGAGACAATAGGAGTTGATTTTGTCGAGAAGAGGCTTGTTTTGGTTTCATAATGTTCTGGATGTAGTCTTGGCTGAGCTGTTTGCAGCACAGCAGGAAGCGGAGAAAGTCAATGGAGACAGATTGAAATGCTGCAGCTATGCCTACCTGATGGAGAAAGAATGGTCGCCATATCAAAACAACTGAAATCAGCTGAAAAAAAGGAGACAATATCATCTTGATAGATTGGAATTTTGGTGCCCTGAGTTTACAAAATAGGGAAGGCAAGGTTGCAGTCACATGAGGTCACAGTAGACTCTAATAAAAAGGAATGCCTAGATTCAAAGTTAGGGCAAATCTACAATTGCTTTGGAGGCTATTCCAGTTGTAGCATTTAAGAAAATTATTATAAAACATTGTGTTTTTGTGTCTACTCAGACAGCCAGTGGGCCAGCTCCAGATGTCTTCAGGGTCCAACATGGTTTATATGCCACAGGCAGAAAAACAAGAACTGACAAACTCAGTTTTGTCTCTCTGTCTCATGTTGCCTTCCTTTCAGCTTTGTCTTTGTTTTCTTGGAGAAATGTTCCCACTGTTTTGCCAGAAGTTAAATTTCAGGGTGAACAATTTTTAACCATTGAAAAAACATTTCAAAGACGTCAATGGCCGCTGTTAGTAAGACATTTCACCAGGAAATCTGCTTCTGTCATCACACATTCACACACGTTAACATAAATTTTCAAGAAGTATCTCTTGGGGTGCCTTGGCCTTAGCAGTCAAACTGCAGTCATGTCTTCCCCCACTTCTCTTCTCCCCACATTTCCTGTCTCTCTTTAGCTGTCCTACATATAAGGGTAAAAAATGCTTGGAAAAGAACTTCAAGAGTAAATGAATCAAACAATATGTATCCTAAAGCTGCTACAATGATTGTACGAGTGAGCAGTACATCACAGTCACCATCAAAACAGTCAAATATGAAAGCTGGATTCAAACGCCTCAGCTGCACTCAAAGCTATCACTCATTTCCATCAGCATGGAGGTCAGAGTAAATGTCTGAGTTCTTTAGATATTAATCAACTAAATCAGCATCCAGGGGTTGTTCTGGAGTCAGAGCTTCACAGCCAAAGTGCCAGGGCATGCTCCCTCTGCTCCATATGTCTGTGAACCTTGTTAACATTACACAGTCCATAATGCAACGTATTTATTAATTTGTATGAAAAATAGAATGCATTGCAACTACGCCTGTCTGTGAGAGACGAGAGTTCAACTACCACAGGAATAAACCATTTATAAAACACAAAACAAAAAAATGTTCCCTGGCACCTTTTTGTTGTGAGCGTATTTTTGTTTGTTGAAAATGGTTTAGATAAGGTCTTAGATATTAAATTTCAGTATTGAAATCCTGGTAATGTTCACTGGGACTTAGAATTGTATTACTCTCTGATCAAATTATCTACTATGATCATCGTTAGAGGCCTCAAAGATAAAGAACAGGCCTTTAAATAGCTTAGCCTCATCTTGTACAGATTGTCAAGACAGATGAGCAAGTGTTGGCGTCCCTCATTTTCCACATTTATCCTGCTCTTACCTTGTGATATTGTCTGAATCCACTTTTCTTATCTTTGAAGTTTATTTTTTGTCTGTTTGGATGCTTATCAAAAACATCTTCTGTCTTCTTTTACCCCGTCTGTCGGTGAAACATCCCACATAGGACAGACAGAACGGATGAGAGGAAAACTACAGTAAAGCTTTAGAGATAATGTTTGTTGTGTCACTCAAAACTATTTCAAATTAATATTTTTTAATCAGTAAAACATTACTGAAATCATTCCAAATTAAACATGTCTTCATTTCTGTATATCTGTGAGGACCAGCTGATTGTAGATCACTGAATATTCTTTCAGCAAACGTCGTAGAAATGAACGTGTGCAATTTGACCACTGACCTTTGTACTGTAATAATCTCTGGATGGGTCAACATATTTGTGTAATGCCCACCTTACTAGCAACCCCAGTCTTATGGAGTCATATTGTGTGTTTGTGTGTGTTAGTGAGTGTGTGCGGGTAGTTTCAGCAACGTGAAGGGGAAGTGATGAATTGGTAATTGCCGACAGTTTCGAAAGGGCGCTTCGCCGTTTGAATGTTTTATCACAAATTTACAGTACGAGACGGGGTCTTATTAAATCTGAGCATGCTTGTGCGTGTGTGTGTGTAAGTGCGTGTGTGAAACAGGTGTTGTAGAGAGGGGAGAGGAAGAAGAAATAAGTAATGCAAATGGGAGAGGGGGAAAGAAAAACTAACGGAAACATTAGGGGCTGCTTCACTTTGAATCAGTGCCACCGATCTGTTCCACTAACAAGACAGCCAGGATGGTGATGGGTCACGGCACAATGTGTCTCTTTTGCACACACATACACACACACACACACACACACACACACACACACACACACACACACACACACACACACACACACACACACACACACACACACACACACACACAAACCTATTCTTATTACTAGATTTGTGAGGGCTTTCCCATTGATTTATATTCATTTGTTCTTCACAGGGATAAGAAGATGCCTGTGTTTTGTACATATGCTCACAATCTGCTGCATGTGCTGCGTGGAATTACATGTACTGTATGTTTGCATCAGCCATGCATAAAACAGCACTTATGCACACTCACCAACAGCTGCTTGTTTACCTGCATGTGCACAGGATATTGTCAATTTATGATACCAGCAGAACAAAAGTGTCTCATACCGTTGTGGACCTCTGACGGTGTGAAAAGATAGGTCTTCCAGGCAAGAAGTGTAGTTCTGTTTCAGCCATGGTGGAGCAGAGCACAGGGAAGAACGAACTACAGAGACCATCGTCCTATGCATGCCCATCACCTGCTCTGCTTTCCGCCTAGTACAGCAGAAATGGTAGAGATCAGTGTTAGTTGCAAGGGAGAAGAGAGAGACAATTTTAAAATTGTGGATGCTCCAGCCATTTTTAAATCTGGCGTGTGGAAGCATTTCAGTTTCCCATGTCAAGAAATGAGAAAGGAGACAAGTTGATGGACATTAAAAAATAAATATGCAGACACATTCACACTGCGATGACCTACACATAGCAAAATACTAGTAATATGAGAATCTACTGGGCAAATCATCACCATTGCCATGAGGTTGTCTCTGGCATTGCTTTTACTGTTAGTTAATCACTGTTGCTGTGGGGATCTGACCAATCAGAATCAAGTGTTCCACACTGGTAGGTAATGCACAAGAAAGCTGGGTAATAAATAAAGTTAAGATTGGCTGATTAGTGTATATTTAAGAGTAGTTTTCTGATGTCTTTAATCCAGCCATCTCGCTAATCTATCCATCTAAGACCACCAAAAAACAACCACAGAGTTAAACAAATAAGCAGAAAAGAGCAATATTCAGTAAAGCAAATCAGAAAAGTGGATCTATAGATTAAATATTAGACTTATTTTGGCCAGTCTTTTTGATAACTTATTTCCTGGTAGGAAGAGTTCAACAAAATCAACCTATTGCAGAAGATATGCGAGGCCAAAAAACACCATATATCCTAGTCACTGAAGCCAAGCAAGCAATACAAATAACTTCCAGAGCAGATTGGCTTGATGTGGACTCAGTAGGCACGTCCATCTGAGAAATCTCAAAGACACCGGGAGCAATCTGAGGGTGTCTAAACACAGCTAATGAGGCTCTCTCTGCAGGTTCCACTCATGCAACCTGGTTATAATAATGAAGGCGTGCAGATAGCTTTTTTTATTAGCCCACAGCAAAGAAACCACTGACAAGTGATGAACCAGCACTAAAATAATTCGTATATTAACCCCCAAAAAATTACACTACTCAAAAGAAGTTTAAGGGAGTTCAAAGGATTTAAATAATAAGGACACAATCACCTTTAAATAAGATATAATCATACATTAAATTATAGAAGTAAGGATGCTGTGTACGTCACAGCCTTAAATACACTTAACTGATGTTAGATGTTGATAAAGAGTAGAGGTTTTTAAGATACTCAAAAGTATCATCATTTACGAATCAGATAAAATATTTAGTAAAATTAAGTATTTAAAGTTGAGCAGTAGCATAGAACTGTGTATATATTGCAAAATCCTCTATACGGTTCAATGAGGTGAATGTTCAGTTTGAATCACTGAGCTGGTGCCTGTTTGTGTGTGTGTGTGTGTGTGTGTGTGTGTGTGTGTGTGTGTGTCTGTGCAGGTCTGTATGGGGTAGTGTACTGTAGAGAGGATACATTGGCCTTGTTGGACTCAGCTTTCATGTTTCCTCATTTCACACAACACCGACCGGACATAGAGAGGGGGAGCTAAAGAGAGAGGGGGAGCTAAAGAGAGAGAGAGAGAGAGAGAGAGAGAGAGAGAGAGAGAGAGAGAGAGAGAGAGAGAGTTACAGTTAAGTGTAAGAGGACAGCAGATTGGTTCGAGAGGTAGAAAAACAGCAACATGGACTTTCTATGCATGTGTGCTACTCTTCCTCACTCTCAAAAAGGTTAAATCCAGCAGCATGTACCTAATGCTTTACAACAGTTTTACAACTCAATAATAGCAAAACTGAAGCTGTGCTTTTTGGTCCCCAGGACGCCATCAGACAAGTCTCTAATAACTCAGCTCACCTCACCACTCACATAAAACCATCTGTTAAAAACCTCAGATTTATTTCCATCTCAGGTTTTTCATTTGACTCTCAAGTGAAAACAGCCGTTAGAAATACTTTCCTTCAACTCATAATTGGTTTCAAAGTTAAAACCTTTCTTTCTGTCAGCAACATATAAAAAGTAAGCCGTGCTTTTCTCTCTTCCCGGCTTGATTATTGTACCTCCCTGTATACTGGGACCAGCCAGTCGTCCCTGGTCCAAAATGCTGCAGCCAGGCTTTTGGTTGAAAAAAATAAAAAAAAATTATTTCAAGGCACTTTTATCTTGAAATAAGCAAAAAAATCTGCCAATAGAACAAGTGAACATTTTCTTGGTAAGATTATAAGACGTGATATTTAGAAAACTGTGATCTTAAAATTAGCAGGTAAAACTTGTTATAAGCAATATTTGACCAGTATTTTAAAGCTTAGTGTCTCAGAATAAGACAGGAATGCTAACAATTAGTATTTTGTCACTCAAAAAAATATTTTTGCACTAATACATTCCACGTCAACTTCTTCATTTGAGATATATTCACCTTAATTTGAGTTGTATTATAGCGGCACTAATCTAGATTTAAGACCATCTTGTACTTGAAATAAGATTACAACGTTTAATTTGAGCATTTTGAGATATAATGTCTTCTCATAGTGAGCTGGATATACTAATTCAGTCATGTTGTTTTTTAGGATAAGTCAGCTATTCTCAAAAGTAGGTATTTCATTGTGTGCATGTAGTTTGAGGATGTATATTTGTATCTGATTTAGAAGAAACAGTGCCTGAAAACTGTAACACACCCTTAAAAAAAAATCAACTTTTCTTTCTTTCTTTCTTTCTTTCTTTCTTTCTTTCTTTTATCAATGGAGCTGTTTTCTGATAGATTCTCCAATAAAATGCATTGACTTAAATCAAGTTAAGTGTTTGTCTTAAATCAATATTATCCATCTTCTACAAATAAGATCTCAGCTTGAAAAATGTATGAAATGTAAAATAAACCTTGTTTCTTCTAAATTACAACTCAAAACAAGATCATTTCAAGATTGTTTGACTTAACAAGATATTTAAGATGTCTTAAAACAAGTCCCTCTATCTTGCACAAATGTTACTTGTTCAGTACTTTTATCTTAAATTAAGTGGGATAAGACATTTTGACTAAAAATTAGACAATTTCACTTGGTAAGATTTTGAGTTTTTGCAGTGTGATGACATCATTCATGTTGACCTTGACATTTGTTCCATTTTCCCTTATTGTTCTGTAGAGCTGCTTTTCTGAATCCTGCGGGCTTGTTAATGTGTCTTCTTGATTATACATATATGTGTGCAGTGTTTACCTTTGCCTATGTGAGCTATTCCTCTATGTAATTTGATGTTAGATATCATTGAAATGTGTTGTAAATGGTTTATTTGTATCTCCCTGTAGATACCACATTCTTATCTGATTAAAGCATCTTAACTGGAAGCTCAGTCTTCGCGATTCTTTTACAGGAGTCACACTATCATAGTGTTTGCCAGCTCTATAGAGGCCCTAGACCTCTGTTATTATATCAAAATCATATACCATGTGAAATTTGACATTCATGCTGTAGGTACCAAACATTAATCATTAAATCAAATATGTTTTTCTTCAAAAATACGGATAATTTCATGACAAACTGGTGCAAAAAAATCCCCCAGAATACAAGAAACAAAGTGTGTGATGCTCAAAATGTCATCATGAAAATCAAGATCTGTATTGATTGTAGGACGTACGGCTGTGAAAGGTTGCACATTGTGTCTTTTGTGGTCGTACAAATTATTTCTCTTAAGTCAACACCATAAAGTCACACTAGATAAATCACTATTGTCAACTTTTATCATATTAACTGTAGTTTCAAAACAAAATTGTGGCTTTAAAATTTCACAAGCCACTTCTTGTCAAGTCCTAGTATCCTGTGTGCAATCCAAATCAGTCCAATGATCTACAAGAATAAGTGCAGGAATAATGCTGTGCGGTAGGGGTTCCTATGGCGACAGATGTGGAAGCATCGGGCCTCTGACTGAAGGTGTGTATTTAATGATTGGAAGTGAGAAAGGCTGGTGTGGAGCACACTTGACTTATTTCAGTGTACCTTTTTCCATGTCTGGGTGAATGTGTGTTAAAATGGGTATCCTTGACCCTATTTCAGCCAACAGCTGAGTGTAACTGACCGTGTGTGTGTGTGTGTGTGTGTGTGTGTGTGTGTGTGTGTGTGTGTGTGTGTGTGTGTGTGTGTGTGTGTGTGTGTGTGTGTGTGCATGAAGCTGCTTCATCAGAACTGGTAATGAATGTGGGCACAAGCACCAGACGGAAAAACATTGGCAATCTCTTCTGGATGAAACTACCTTCAAACACACTTACACACGCATTCACACAGACACACTTTCACACACACCCGGTCGGCTACATTCAGCTGCTTGTTACTCCGATACACGCAGGGAGCCAGAAAGCGAAAGCAGGAGAGAGAGAGAGAGCTGTAGGCGATACCTCGTGTCCAGGATATCACACTGCATGTCTGCAGGCTGCGGTGATACTAGAGCACTCATGTCTGCATGTGTGTGTGTGTGTCTGGATGTGTGTGTCTGGGTGTGTGTGCACGCTCCGCTGCCTCCTCTATCAGTCCGTTATGTGGCTATTTCTCATGGATGTGATTAGCAGCAGACAGGAGCCCTGCAGTCCGACACTGTAATGTAGTAGAACAGCGTGAGATCCACACTCGGCTTCAGCCAGCGGACGAGGCCAAAACCAACATCCATCCAACTCCATTTATCCTTACAATCATTTTTCTTTTAGGCTTTCCCAGCAACAGAAGAAGAAAAGTAGAAACTTACAACATTTTTTCTTTATTCAATTTTTGAGGCTGCCAAACTGATGTTGGTTGTAATATAACACACGTTCCTCTTCTAACGTTTTGAGCACTTGCTCTTTTTTTTTCCTTTTGTGCAAGAAAAATTCGTTTATTTTCAGTCTTGTTATTTTCAGTATTTATTACGTTTATCTCAATATGATATTATCTGGTCCAATCTTATGATGGTAAAGTCAAAATACATCATTATTGCACTCGCTGATCTAAACTTGATACAAAAAGAAGACCTTTAGACACAGAGCCCAGATAATTGTAACTGAAATATATTTTTTAAAAACATAGAAAATAAACTTTAAAAAAAAATCTACACTGCTTTAAACAAGTTATGACCTTTAGCCAGCATAAAAAATGCCTGTGGCATCAAGAATTAAGAATCAATCAAGAATCAAGAAATCTTTATTTCCAAATGAGCTTGCACACAACAGGAATTTGACGTGGCGAATGGAACACATGTCCCCTTATTTCAAATGTCCCCTTATTCTAAACTCATTTTGTGATTATTGAGAATCATTTGGAAGATAAAACATTTTATTTTAATTGTGTTTGTTTTGAAATGTTTAAATCTGAATAATCAATCATAAAAATTATGTTCAGTCCAGTTTACATTTTGATTAATCCAGATGCCCCTTTGTTATCTACACCAAAATGATCATGTACATTACGTTTGTTATGATATGCTTGTAGTCTTCCCCCCTTTGTAAAAGACGCTTCATTAATGGGATGGTGTCGAAATAATTTGTTTACAACACAGGCCGTGAATGTTAAATCAAATAAAGTTTGACCTTTCCAACAATAATCCGTTTTTGAAGTAAGAAGGAAGAATAATCACTAAAAAGTAGGTGTGGAAATTAAAGGGTAACCTTCGATATAATGGGACGTGACATGATACACTAGAAAAAATGCCCCACCAAAAACAAGGAAAAAAACTTATTTCAAGGTACTATTTCACCTTAAAACAAGCAAAAAAATATGCCAATAGAACAAGTGAAAATTTGCTTCGTAAGATTTTTTGAAATAAGACGTAATATTTAGAAAACTGTGATCTTAAAATTAGCCAGTAAAACTTGTTATAAGCAATATTTGACCAGTATTTTAAAGCTTAGTGTCTCAGAATAAGACAGGAATGCTAACAATTAGTATTTTTTCACTCAAAAAAAGATTTCTGTACTAATACATTTTAAGTCAACTTCTTCATTTGAGATATATTCACCTTAGTTTGAGTTGTATTTTAGCAGCACGTCTCTAGGTTTAAGACCATCATGTACTTGTAATAAGATTACTAAGTTTAATTTGAGCATTTTGAGATATAATGTCTTCTCATAGTGAGCTGGATATACTAATATTCAGTCATGTTGTTTTTGGGATGAGCCAGCTATGCTCAAAAGTAGGTTTTCATTGTGTGCATGTAGTTTGAGGATGTATAGTTTTATCTGATTTAGAAGAAACAGTACCTGAAAACTGTAACCCACCCTTAAAAAAATCAACTTTTCTTTCTTTCTTTCTTTTATCAATGGAGCTGTTTTCTGATAGATTCTCCAATAAAATGCTTTGACTTAAATCAAGTTAAGTGTTTGTCTTAAATCAAGATTATATGTCCTCTACAAATAAGATATCAGCTTGAAAAATGTATGAAATGTAAAAAAAACATTGTTTCTTCTAAATTACAACTCAAAACAAGATCATTTCAAGATTGTTTGACTTAAGAAGATATTTAAGATGCCTTAGGACAAGTCCCTCTATCTTGCTCAAATGTTACTTGTTAAGTAAATTTATCTTAAATCAAGTGGGGTAAGACATTTTGACTAAAAATTAGACAATTTCACTTGGTAAGATTTTTAGTTTTTGCAGTGTAGTATACGACAAAAATGATAATAACATAATACAATGAATATTTGTTCATAAATTGCAAGACAATCATATACTGATACATCAGGAAATCTGACTAAATAAAGAATAAAAAAATCCCTAATTGTAAAATGTAAATGCACAGTTAATTACATTAGAGCCACCATAAGGAATGCTTTAACTGATCATGTTGACAGTTTTGGATAGTTTCAGCAGACACAGCTGCACAGAATGTTCAAACTGCTGTATTATGACGACAGCGGACACAGATCCTCAGAATAAAAAAGAAATACATTACATACATCACAGATAAAGAGGCGCAATGTGCCCTACATGAGTGGCCTGCACAAAGCAGTGCAGCCCCATGACAAAACTTGTTCAGAGTCTGAAGAAGAAAAAAGTGAGAAATCTCACTCTGCTATCTGAGATATTATTCCTCTGTCCAGCCACACTTGAAGCCAGCAGCTGAATGCAACAAGTTCAGACCTCTTCTCTGCAGAGACGGGTGAAAGTGGTTCTGGGAAATGATGATGAGTAGATTCAGACCGAGAAGGCTGAGAGAAAGTGGGCCAGAGTAGTAGTTTAAGAAAAAGGTAAATCTCCACAATCCATCAAAAAATAAGAGTCTGAGAGCAGGGAGGATTGGAGATGGATGAGATCATACGAATCAAAGTGTCCATGAGGAGATTTTTGTCCTCTGGTTGCTCGGAGCGCTTTAGCTGACACCTCAGTCTGCAGCTCAGTCTGTTGATACTGTAGCAGAACACACACCGTGGTAAGTAACCACTTACAAATTGACAGGAAATTTTACACTATATTATATTAGTTGTCCCCAAATGGACACACAGCACATTTGAGGCAATGCATTTCCAGAGGTACAACTAAAGGGATTGTTTTGTTATATATTCATTTATAACTTGTTTATTGTCTTTAAAGCTGGGGTTTATAGTCTCGGAAAACTAGCATGAATTTGAATGTAGCATGTCTTCAGGACTCTGTCTAACCCCTCCCCTCCTCCCCTCAGAGCTCCTCCAAAACGACGCCCCCGCTCGCTTGCATGCACGCTGCTGATTCACGACCAAATGAACGTGACTGATTCAAAACCGGTCCTCACCGAAACATAAACATAACAATTTCACAAACATGGCTGCTGTTTGTACTCACAACTGTCATGCTAGCATTATCCAGTTGTACTGGTGACACGATATCAGGAGAAAAGTTATAACACATATAATACTGTAACAACTCCACTGTTTGTTAAACGTGTTCAGTGTGGATGCTCTTAATTCCTACAGTGTTGACAGTCAGTTAAGGCATCAGGAGAGGTGTAGAGTGTGTGAGCTGGAGAGAGGAGAGACAAGAGGAGAAGTTTTTCATTCATTCAAACATTGATTGTTGCTTTGTTGGTTGTCATGATCACGGGCGACAGTGACCGGTTATTAAAGATCTGCGTGTTCACGAATCGGCTCGTCATCCCTACAGCGTCCGGATGGATGGACGCTACAATACATATACCTTTTCTGTAGGACTTACTAAATGTCATTAATTCTTTTGCTTGTCAGAGCCCCAGTGGTGAGAGCTTTTTAGACTCTGATCCAGACTACAGTCCTGAGAAAAGCACCTCATCGTGTCAGAGGGGACAGGCTCAAGGTAGAGCGATAGGGGCAGTCAGCAGAGGCAGGAGACAGGGACGCGGAGTGCACGCTGGGGAAATGTACTTGCAGGAGGCGGGCAGAACAGCAGGACGGGATTTGATTGGTTTAAAATTTTGGGACCCAAAATCAGTGATTGATTGGTGTTTTCCCATGTTTACCCCGGCTGTACATAGCAGCTTTTTTTCGCTCCTTTTTAAGAACACATTATGTATTAATTGCCATCGGGACATAAAGATCATTTTAACCAGTATAACACAAAGTTGATCTAAATCTGACTACCAAACCCAGCTTTAAGTGGGGTTGTATTATTTTCTTGTCAATAGTAAGTGTATTAGCCCACTGGGGATGCTGGTCAGCTTGACTCCTTTTGTTGAGAAACCAGCCGGAGAACCGAAAGTTTTGTTTTTACTTGCGAATGCCACAATTGGATGTTCCTTCTTCTTCATTCTCTGCTTCCTCGCTGCCAGTTTCCGACACACAGGTGGACATGAAGAAGATTCTGATTAGCAGTCAGCAGATCCGTTAAAGTTTCAAGAGTGAAGCAGCGGTATGTTTTTGACTAAATGTTCATACCCGGCTTTGATTAAGTTCAGTCCGGTCGCGGAGAGTCCAGATCGAGAATGCTGTCGGTCACTCACCTCTTCAGGAGACCTACTAAGATGGAGTTCAGTGCTGGAGACATACAATGTTCCCAGACCAGGATTTAGATGGATATCCCCTGAAGCAGCATCATCATCAGCCAGGACCCAGGTATCTGCTTAAACCGGGAGGCAGCTCTCCGCTGTTCATGGGTCTTTTTATGCATTGCGGCCGGACAATGGTGTAGAACACGGGAGTAGATTGTATAGTATCCAAATAGGTTCTGGTGGAAGCTGTTGGCTGGTATATTTAAGCTCACTGATCAGCTGTTCAGGTCTGCTAGTTCAGTCCGCCATTTACCGTGTACACCAGAGGACACCTTAATGAACCAGAGTTTACAGAGGAAGAATGAGACTCAACAGACCGAAGGAAAGCAGGGAGAAACTTATGTGCTAATTGATGAGTAGGTAAAATCCTCCGCTCAAAACTCCGCTGCCCGAATCATCACCATAACCCCCTCCACCAGCCACATCTCACCTGTCCTGTAGCAACTCCACTGGCTTCCGATTAAATTCCGCCTCATTTTCAAGATTCTGTTCCTAACCTACAAGGCCATCAACAACTTAGCTCCTCAGTACCTCATTGACCTCCTCCATACTAAAATACCCACCCGTAGTCTCAGGTCCTCCTCTTACATCCAACTCAACCTCCCACCTGCTTGCTTGACCACCATGGGGTCGAGAGCCTTCAGCCGCTCGGCCCCCCGCCTCTGGAACTCTCTCCCCCTGGACATACAGAATTCCACCTCTCCCACCACCTTCAAATCCCGCCTAAAAACTCACCTTTTCTGCCAAGCTTACGCACTCTAATCCATCTCCCTGGGACTGGAATGACTTCCCCTCCCCTTCCATTTTTCTTGTATTGTATCTTTATTCCAATGTATGTACAGTAGTTTTTTATTGTTGAGTGTTGCATTTATTATTGCTATGTTGTAAAGTGAACCTGGGTGTCCACAAGGCGCCTATAAATAAAATGAACTATTATTATTATTATCCCAAGTTACCTGGTAGTGCAGGAGTGCAAACTGTGAGCCTACGTCCATGAACCCAGTGAGCTATTGCTGTCCTGAGTGGGGCTTAGTAACAACAGTACTTCAGGACCTTTCTGAATCAGAGGATACCAGCAGCTCACATATGGCTGCAGTCTCCATCACTCATCTGCCTGAATTTCCTGCCTCACTAAACACCGCAGTTTTACCCACTTTCTTGAATTTCCAGAAGTTAAATCAGACAACAAGAGAAGCTTAAAGGAAGTGCATCTTCAAAGTAAATGTGCAGTTCTCACTATGTTTTATAGCATAATGACAAAGCCTATGGTTCACAGAATATGTTTACTTCAACAAAGTACATGGGTTTACAATGGTCATGAATAGACTGAAATGGATGGCAATGCCTCTTTATGAGCTACGAAAGCAAAACAGATCATGGGCATAACAAACAACAACTCCTTTTAATTTTTGTCAGATGTCCAAAGTCCCTACTAAATACAACACAACTTAAACATGCAATCAGGACACCGGACAACCAGCAATGCGGTAAGAGGTACCACTTTGCCCACAGGGGGCGCTAACAAAGCAGAGGTTTTAAGCGTGGCTTGAGTGTTGTCAGGCTGAGTTTTTGGTGCGATGGGTTTGATGCACCAGAATTAGCTCACTGATCCACTTTGATAAAGATCAATAGTGAAAGATCAAACAACTGTTACTTGATAATTGTGCAGGCCTCCTGACATTGCATTTGTCAGAAACAGGCACCACAGTGTCACTGGTGTTGAAATAAATCATCTCAGACTCCAAATTTAACTTGAGCTGCCAAATTGGATTTAGAGGAGGAAATTATTTGAAGGCACTTTGCCACTAGCTGCCATGGTGGCTAACAGCCATGCACAGCGGTAACATTTGGCTGCTGGCCGGGACTCATTTCCTCCACTGTTTTCTGAGCTGATGATCCAAAACCTCTGGCCGTCTGTCCAGCACTCAGAGCAACACTAACAAGCCCAGACCCATGCTTCCCTCCCTCTCTCCCTCTGACATTCGTCTTTTCCATTTCCACCTCCCACCCGTCTCTCCCCTCAGCTTCTCCTCTGCCTGCACTCTTCCTCTTGTTCTGATTGTGGTAATTATCAGCCTTCTATTGTTTCCTCTTTGTTTTTCTCAAGCAACCTTTGTGCAGGGAGGATAATAACACCGTACCTAGACAGCCTCTTAGGGGAAGTGTGTGTTTGTACGTTTGCAGAGTGTGTGAGCGCATGTTTGGTACTAATTGACAGTTAATTGTGCAGGGCCGCACAGCACTGACCAGAGCATCGCAAGAGATGAGTGGACAGCTGTTGACTTACAGTCAGGTCACAAAAATAACTGCTGCTCTTACTTCATAGCTTTAAAGGATTCAGTCAACTGGTTTCATGAAGAAGCATTCTATGAATTTTATTGACATACCATTTAATTTACTCAAATAACACTGGATGGTTGCTGTAAAAGATGTGAAGGCTAAAGAAATCTGATGAAGCAATAAACAAAATAAATTATAATAATAATTCAAGCATTGGCTGGATGGCACCCAGAAATGCTAACGGTAGTTACTCACTTGGTTGCTGAAGTGCATTTGTCATTTCCCACAATATCTCTGTTTTTCAGTCTGTCGTGGTCATCCCTTGACGACACATCATAAAGGCACCAAACAGAACTAAAATGAAGTGTACCTAAGGGGAGAAACAAAGAGAGTGTTAATTACTGTGCAGGACTTTAAGTATCCTCAGCACACCTGCTGGCCCAGGTGTGCTGAGTAACCTTGATTGAGATGCTGCAACCAACAGTAAGACACCTCCAGAATGATACCAATAGATTATGGCCCTACAGGGGCATCACAGCTTGTGACTTTTGAGCATTCTGTTTCCTCATTGGTCAACATCGCTGACATGACAGAATAGATCATAGAAGGAAGACAAAACAAATCAAACATGTTAGACTTTCTGTTGGGTGATAGTGAGGTGTCAAAGATTTGGGCTAGAATATCGTTCACTATTACACACTACAGGGGACAGCTGAACAATTGATTTTCGGGGGTGGACCTCTCTTGACAACCTGCATTTGTAAGACTGGGCTGACCTCATAGTTATTCACATGTTTACATGTTTTCCCAACATTGCAAACCTATGAATATTCTGAACATAAAATAACTGATATTGGTTACGTAGGTGAAGATGCCCACTGGGATAATAGGGTGATGGGTTACATTTTTAGTGCATTTTTGGGAGAAGACAGCAAAGAATGACAAGGTCAGGAGTCTAACCAGCAAATGTTGCAACAAGGACCGTAGCCTCTGTACACAGGCTTCAACTGCTTAGCCAACCAGCCTGCAGATGATTGGATACATTTGTGGAAAAGTTGCAGAGATTTGCCTGAACTGCAAGATCCAAAGAAAAGGTCCAAGGATTGGTTAAGACGGTTTAAAATTAACATTAAAGCTGGGGTTGGTAGACTCGGAAAACTAGCATGAATTTGAATGTAGCATGTCTTCAGGACTCCGTCTAACCCCTCCCCCCCTTCCCCCGGAGCTCCTCCAAAACGACGCCCCCGCTCACATGCACGAGCGCCGCTGATTCATGACCATATGAACGTGACTGATTCAAAACCGGTCCTCACCAAAACATTATCATACTGAAAGTTAAAAACAAACAAACATGGCTGCTGTTAGTACTCACAACTGTCATGCTAGCATTATCCAGTTGTACTGGTGACAGGATATCAGGAGAAAAGTTATAACACATATAATACTGTAACAGCTCTACTGTTTGTTAAATGTGTTCAGTGTAGATGTTCTTAATTCCTACAGTGTTGAAGTCAGTGAATGCATCAGGAGAGGTGTAGAGTGTGCGAGCAAGAGAGAGGAGAGACAAGAGGAGAAGTTTTTCATTCATTCAAACTTTGATTGTTTTGTTGGTTGGCGTGATCACGGCCGACAGTGACCGGTTATTAAAGATCAACGTGTTCACGAATCGGCTGGTCATCCCTACAGCGTCTGGACAGACGCTTCAGTACATATAATAATAATAATAATAATAATTCATTTGTAGAGCACCTTTCAAAACCAGGTTACAAAGTGCTTTACATGGGCAGCAAAATAAAACAGGCAGATCATAAAAACACATAAGTCAAGATAAAGAAATAAAACATATTTTAAAAGACATACAATTCCCTTAAAATAACTCTAAAAGAATAAAATTCTTTCAAAATATATTTCTTAAGATGGTTAAAATAAAATAAAGTCAAATAAAATTCAGATGAAATCCGGGAAGGCTCTGCGATAAAAGTATGTTTTAAGAAGGGATTTAAAAGAGCTCACTGACTCAGTAGACCTGATCTCCTTGGGCAGATGGTTCCAGAGTGTCGGACTCCTCACTGCGAACGCTCTGTCCCCTTTTGTTTTCATTTTAGTGTTTGGAATGAACAGTAAACCTCTGCCCGAGGATCTCAATGTACGTGTCGGCTCATAGGGTGTTAAAAGGTCTGCTATATAGCTCGGAGCAAGACCATGCAGGGCTTTAGAAGTAATCAGTAAAATCTTAAAATCAATTCTAAAACATACAGGGAGCCAGTGCAAGGAATCTAAAACCGGAGAGATGTGGTCGAATTTTCTGGTTCTGGTTAAAACCCTGGCAGCTGAGTTCTGTACAGTCTGGAGACGATCAAGGGATTTGTTGTTCAGGCTGCTAAAAAGACTGTTACAATAGTCCATGCATGATGAGATAAAAGCATGTAAAATCGTCTCAGTGTCTTTAAAAGTTAAAACGGACTGAATTTTAGAAATGTTTCTGAGGTGGTAAAAACACAACTGTACAAGTTTTGTGATATGATGTTCAAATGTTAAATTGCTGTCAAACCAGATGCCAAGATTCTTTGCAACAGGTTTTATGTGATTCGCCATTTGACCAGCAGATGGCAGTAACTGCTTGGTCATGTGTGGTGGTCCGATTAAAATGATCTCTGTCTTGAGTTTAATTGTAAAAAGTTTCTTGACATCCAGCTCTTTATTTCTGACAAGCAATTATTCAGTGAACTCAGCATGCCAGGGTCTGTGTGTCTGATGGGCAGGTATAACTGTGAATCATCTGCATAAAAATGAAATAAAACACCATGCTTGCTTATGATGTGCCCCAGGGGGAGCATATACAAGGAAAATAAAATGGGACCCAAAACCGACCCCTGAGGCACACCATAATTCACCTCAGTAAAACCAGAAACAAAATTATTTACAGACACACAGAACCTTCTACTATTAAAATAAGATTTGAACCATTCTAAAACCGTACCAGGAACCCCTACCCAATGCTCTAATCTGTCCAGTAAAATGTTGTGGTCTATAGTGTCAAAGGCTGCGCTGAGATCCAGGAGCACAAGGACTGAGCACATGCCTTGATCTGCAGCCATTAAAAGGTCATTAGTGACTTTAAGTAGTGCTGTCTCCGTGCTGTGATGCTTGTGAAAGCCAGGCTGGAATTTTTCATAAGTCTTGTTATTTTCCAGCACAGAGAGGAGTTGTTTGGACACTAATCTTTCTAAAATCTTTGAAATAAAAGGTAACTTAGAAATGGGCCTGTAATTCTCGGGAAGGGAAGGATCCAGTCCAGGTTTTTTCAACAAAGGATGGACACAGGCATTTTTAAAATAATCAGGGACACAACCATTGGACAGGGAGCTATTAAAAATGGAAAGCAGCCAAGGCCCCACAGAATCCATTTCTTTCAGTAAAAACCTTGTAGGCATCACATCAAGAGGGCTGGAGGACACTCTCATATGTGATACCATTTCTAAAAGTTCAACCAAAGTAACTGGATAAAACTGATAAAAGGGATTAAAACCGTCGTATTTAGTAGGGACATCAGAGTAATTAAGATCAGGAGTGATCCAGGCTCTGATAAAATCCACTTTCTCAGTAAAATATGATAAAAACTTCTCACAGTCAGTGTTACTAAAAACTGGGGCAGGAGGGGGTTCTGGATTTACAAGTTGATCGACCGTTTTAAATAAAAACTGAGGGTTGTGTTGATGAGTTAAAATCAATTCAGAGAAATACTGTACATTTTACAGTCCTGAGCAAAGTCCCTCAATGGGTCAGAGGGGACAGGCCCGAGGTCGAGCAAGAGGGGCAGTAAATAGAGGCAGGGGAAGCAGAGGCAGGAGACGGGGACTCGGAGTGCACGATGGGGAAATGTGCGCGCAGGAGGCGGGCAGAACGGCAGGATCGGATTGGATTGGTTTAATATTTTGGACCCCAAAAACGTCAATTGGTTGGTGTTTTCACAGGTTTACTCCGACTGTAGATAGCAGCTTTTTTTGGCTCTTTTTTAAGAACACATTATATATTGATTGCCATCTGGACATAAAGATCATTTTAACCAGTATAACAACAAGTGTATCTAAATCTGACTACCAACCCCAGCTTTAAGTTTACTTAATCACAACAGCAAGATTCCTGCTGGTACTGAGTGTGTGCTATTATCCTCTTACCTCTTTGCATTAACATTAACAGAAAACACGTTGGTGTGTCATTTATTTTAAAGAAAGAGGACGGTGTTTACAAAAGTTAATCTACAGAACAGTGAAAGGCTTCAAAAAGGACTGGAACGGTCACTGCTTTCCCCTTTGAATATTGTTTTTAAGTTTTTACTCCTCTAAAGTCATTGGACATTTGGAATTTAAACACCATTAGTGTATGCTTGTGGCTGGGTTGTGTTTCCTTTGTGTTTTTGTGTATAAAATATAACCCTTGTATAATAACAACCATCCATCCATTGTAGCTTTTGTCCTAACCAACACTAGACAATTCTTAATAGTTGGGCAATATTTTCAGAAGAAAATTGACTCGTCAGTAAAGTGCAGTGCATTATTTTAAAATCGTATAATTACAATATTCATGTTCCCATACTGAAACACGATAAAAACCTCACAAATCACAACTAATTTCACCATGACAAGTGTAATTGCAGCCTTGGCTGTGTTCTTAAATCTGCTTTGTGCCTCAGTCACGCAGCCTGTGTGTATGTTTGGGTGCATTTATTTGCACCAGTGGAGTCAGAGTAATACAAGAGATAATTGCTCACTCTTCTGGCTAGTGGCATCAGAAAATGTGCGATACAACCTCCAGCAGCCCAAAGGAAAACTGGAGTCAAACAAACAGGCGGTCAAGACGAATCCACAACACCATGCATAATACATGCACCAAATTACACTTCTCTTTTCATAAATAAGAATACAAATAAAGGAGAGTATTTTATGTCTTTTGTGTGGCTGTGTGTTTCACTGGAGGGTCTCTCAGTGGGCCACAATGACTTATGCTAAATCAATGCTGTTTGTTTCAGAGGGGGGTGATAGCACAGGCGTTTTAATACAGAAAACAATATAAAATTTCCATGGAAGCACGAAGTGAATGCATGTTAAACAAGGAATGAAAACCCTCTAAACTGGAGAAAACAAAACCTCCAAATGACGTGAATTTTCTGAGTTGTCCATACAGCATTCGAATAAAGGGGAGTCACTACAATCATCACACATTCAGTACTCTGTAACAAAGGAAACAGCTCATTTGTAGCCTGTTTAAAGGAGCAGAAAAAAACAGCAGTAAACAGTAGTTGTTCAATCAAACATAAACCCCTAGCTGTTCCTATCGTCAACATAAAAATCCTCCCATTCATTGATCAAACATGCAAACACGACACAGTCTCACAACCTCAAAAAAACTCATCAATAAAAGGTTCACAGAATCATCTGCATTACAGGAACTCCCCACAATTTAAAGTACTGTACATTCAAACCAAATTCACAATCTCTTTCCTCAACCTTTTTAATTATTTTGGTGCCAGAACAATTCAATCACTGTATTACTTCACTCTGCAGATAGTGAACAACTAGAAGATGCAGTTACAACTGCCCACAACTACAAAGCCAGTTTTTATAAATATTTCAGGGACTTTTCAAATCAGTATAAATATTTGGAAAAAAAATAAAAATCTGCAAACCCTGCCCACAGGATCTGAAAAACTAAGTCTGAGAGTCACATCAGGAACAGATTTGAAATGACACATCCAGTAAAGGCATCAGACCAGTCTAAGAAAAAATCAATGAGGGAATAACGATGGCAATAAATCATCATTAAAACACATCATAAAGATTGATTACCTTGATGAGAAGACACTTATTGTAAATTAAGACTTTTTCACAAAATAAAAATTACATATGTAAACTGAAATTTTTGGAGGTGTGCTGATACCTTGTTTTTTTGTGGGAACATATATACTCACGTTGGGCGATTTATTGGCCTCCAAACTTAGCATCTATTTGCAATAATTGTAGTGAAAAGGGTGGCTGGGTGCAGCTGACAAAAATACTAAATGGCCTTAAACTTGGTTCAAAATGTAGTAATCAGTGTTAGAAATGGTATATAATAATTGTAAGTACCTTTCTCTCTTTACTTTATCTGTTTGTCAATAATCACTGCTGCTTTCTCCCTCGTTCCTGGCAGCTTCTGGTTAAAAAGTTAAGTGTCGATCTGCTTTTTAAAAATGTGTCTTATAAGCTTCCATGCTTTTTAATACTATCTGACTATGCTTCAAATCACATGGTATTAAAATGTGTAAAGCATTTGACAACCTTAGCATGAACAGAACTTTGTGCAAGGTACTTTTGAGCATGAACTTGCAATTCTGTGGATACAAGCACCCAAATGTGTTTGGTTATGTTTAGGACAAGATCATGATGTGAGCTAATTAATTATTTGAGCTAATCAATTAATTGGGCTAATTAGTCAGAGTTCTTTTAGGTAACAAGAACAGGAAGAGGTTTCCCACAGAAGGCTTTGGTCTCTGTTAATCACCACAACGTAGTCTGAGTCATGTTTGGAAGTCGAATAGGCAAGATAAAAATGTACAGTATCTCACAAAAGTGAGTACACCCCTCGCATTTCTGCAAATTTTTAATTATATCTTTTCATGGGACAACACTGAAGAAATGACACTTTGATATAATGTAAAGCAGTCAGTGAACAGCTTGTTTAACAGTGTAAATTTACTGTCCCCTCAAAATAACTCAAAACACAGCCATTAATGTCTAAACCACCGGCAACAAAAGTGAGCACACACCTAAGTGAAAATGTCCAAATTGGGCCCAAAGTGTCAATATTTTGTGTGGCCACCATTATTTACTAGCACTGCCTTAACCCTCTTGGGCATGGAGTTCACCAGAGCTTCACATGTTGCCACTGGAATCCTCTTCCACTCCTCCATGACGACATCACGGAGCTGGTGGATGTTAGAGACGTTGCGCTCCTCCACCTTCCATCTGAGGATGCCCCACAGATGCTCAATAGGGTTTAGGTCTGGAGACATGCTTGGCCACTCCATCACCTTCACCCTCAGCTTCTTTAGCTAGTCAGTGGTCATCTTGGAGGTGTGTTTGTGGTCATTATCATGTTGGAATACTGCCCTGCGGCCCAGTTTTTGAAGGGAGGGGATCATGCTCTGCTTCAGTATGTCACAGTACATGTTGGCATTCATGGTTCCCTCAATGAACTGTAGCTCCTTAGTGCCGGCAGCACTCATGTAGACCCAGACCATGACACTCCCACCACCATGCTTGACTGTAGGCAAGATGCACTTGTCTTTGTACTCCTCACCTGGTTTCTGCCACACACGCTTGACACCATCTAAACCAAATAAGTATATCTTGGTCTCATCAGACCACAAGACATGGTTCCAGTAATCCATGTCCTTAGTCTGCTTGTCTTTATCAGATTGTTTGCGTACTTTCTTGTGCTTCATCTTTAGAAGAAATGTGAGGGCTGTACTCACTTTTGTGAATTACTGTATCTATGTTAAAATTTATAAAAATCTCTGAAATCATAACCCCATTCTACATCAAAAACTGTGACCTTTACAAATCAGCTGGTAATGCTGAAGTGAAAAAAAAAAATCCTTATCTACTTTTGTGCATTGCCTTTACACTGCTTGGCAGTTCTGGCACCCAAATTGACTTGAAGCACTTTGGTACTCTTACTGATCTTCTTTCCTCTTGTCTAAATCTTTGTTTGTGCTGTTCTTGTTCTCGTATGTACTTTGGTTTGGATAAAAGCGTCTGCTAAATGACATTGTAACATTGTAACAAGTGGAAAGACTCCAGGCGTAAAACTATTTGATATCTTTTCATGTGTAGTGTTAAACACTTATAGAGAGCTGGTGCAGGTTTACATGGTAAACACTGTCTGTAAAAGAAATAATCCCATTTCAACCGTGCTTTTTCTGGAGAAACCAGCAACAGAGAAAGGAGGTTTGTTCACTCTGTAACACAGTAAAAAAAAAAAAAGGACGTTGTGGGGGAAACTAACAAGATTGTTTGGTCACAGTTGGGGGAGTTGTTGTTGGCTTTGGAGGCCGAGGAAATCGAGCAGACAGGCGGGGACAACATTATGTACCTATTGGACACAGTAGTTTGGGGTTTCCCTGTCCTTTTAGAGAAGCAGTGGGGTTAAGGTGTTTTGTGATGAGAGTAAAGGTTGGAGTGAGATAGATGCTGAATGAATGGAATGAATAGGTACAATGAGCTGCTCAGTGCGTGATTGTCCTGAATTTACACAGCCACACGAACACACACAAATACAAATACCCAGAATTTCACACCTTTCATGTTTCATTTAGATCGCTTCCAACGTCTTTAGCACAAATAGAACCCTTAGTATGTTCTAATGGAAAATAAAACTAACATCCTAAACAAGCTCTCCTCAGTGGGACTTCTAAATCCCAAACAAAGTATCCATTCGTCAACAAAGATCTCAGTGTTACATTAATATATCCTATTCTTACAAATGTTAGATTACTTTTATCCAAAGTTAACACAATAAATTCCTTGGTGCATACATATTAAAGAAAACAGAGTCATTAAATCATATTATTATTATTATTATTATTATTATTATTATTATTATTATTATTATTATTATACAGGCATTGCCTACATGTACCAGGATGCATTGGCAAAATTACAGAAATCTGATCTTTTTCCTTGTGTTACTCCATCCATCCATTATCTTGACCACTTATACCTTCGTTTGACTCACAACTGACTTTCAGTTTGAAAATCACAAGTTATGATGAAGCTCCATCCATCCATCCATCCATCCATCCATCCATCCATCTATTTCCTCCCACTTATCCTGGGCTGAGTCACAGGCAGCAGGCTAAGCAAGTGGCCCCAAACATCCCTCTCCCCAGCAACACTTTCCAGCTCCCTCTTGGGAATTCCAAGGAGTACCCAGGCCAGATGGGATACATGATCCTTCCAGCTCATTCTGGGTCTCCTTCCAGTTGGACATACTGGAAAACCTCCCAAGGGAGGTGTCCAGCAGGGGTCCGTATTAGATGTCCGAACCACCTCAGCTGGCTGCTTTTGATGCAAAGGAGTAGTGGATCTACCCCTCAGTATCCCTCAGGATGTCTGAGCTACAAACCCTATCTCTAGAGCAGATCCTCATCACCCTACGAAGAAAACTTAACTTCAGCTACTTGTATTGTCAATCTCATACTTTAGTGACTACCCAAAGTAGTTGGCAGTTGATCTGACACAGATCATATTAAAGAGTAATGTCAACAGCCAAATAAAATAACTTGATCAATAATTGGATCAGAGCATTTCATCTTAATTTTAGCTGACAGATATCTGGTCACACCCTGTGCTCTCTCATTGTTACCACTGCCTTGCATCAGTGCTGCACTCACACTTTCAGCCCCACCATCACCTGAGCATCCACACGCAGGCTCCGACTATGGGGTTTAAGATATTATCTCATCACGCCTCAAAGTACTGCATTTAATACATAGATCTGCATGGAGTGATGACATTTGCCAAACAATGTTTTGCTGTTGCCATAAAAGTTTCAAGCAATCGTAACTTCTCTGACTGCCCTACAGGTTGAAGTATTTTCATATTGGCTTCTCATTTTGAAAACAAGAAGGTACATCAGTGGAGCACTGGTGGTAGAGTGGGCGCCATATGTACAGAGGCCACTGGTTGTGGGATTGATTCCCTGTCCCAGCATGATTTGGTGCATGTCATTTCCCTTCTCTCTCTCTCCACATTCCCTGTCGCTCTCAAAAGGTCATATCAAAATAAAGGAAAAAAGCCCAAAGTCATCTTTGAATTTCAATTTCTGCAACTCAGCTTTGAGTTTTCTCTTCATTAGACGGGAGAAATGGAGAAAAACAGGAGACGTGCAGAGCATGTGTTCATAAAAATCTATCTAGATACAAACCCTCAAATCAACAATATGCACCTATGCAAATGTATCACTAACATTAGAATAAAAACAAGCCCATGCTGCTTCTTTATTAAACATAGCAGCAGACTTTGTACCAATGAATGACCCAGGAACAAATTGTGGATTGGGCTGACCAAATTCATACAATAGGTAAATCAAATGGACATGAAAAATAAACTACAAATAAATATACACACAAACTAACTCAACCCAAATCCTTGATGAAATTGCAGCGCACGGTTTGCACTCCACATCAAACAAAGTGTAGGCAGCAAACTCACAGGGTGAAAGTGTGGATCAGGTTCATATTACCCGGTGTGGCACACAGACACGTAGACATACAGAATCATACACGCTGGAGTAGCTGGCTCCTCATACTATTGATGCATTTACAGTAAAGGATGAGCATTGATCGCTGAGATGTGAAAGTTCTGTGTGATTGGAAGGTGCAGAATGGATCGTGTTTGGGAATATTTTGCCAGAGTTTGGACTTTCTGGTTATTGGAAACACTTTCTGTATTTTCTCAATCAATTCAGGGCTGCAAAGAAACGTAGTAGTAGCTCTCTGGAGATGACTGACACACACACACACACACACACACACACACACACACACACACACACACACACACACACACACACACACACACACACACACACATTCCTCTTTTAGAAACATGTGGTCACTTTATCCCCTTTGTTCCCTGGCCACCTTCTCTATTTTCTACCTGTTCCCTCAACAACCATTCATCCTGGACATACCAGAGTTGATTACGGCTGCTGTCAGCTATGTGTGTGTGTGTGTGTGTGTGTGTGTGTGTGTGTGTGTGTGTGTGTGTGTGTGTGTGTATGCTTTCATCATCAGTCAAAGAAAAATTGAAGGAACTTGATTCTTTTTGTATTTTCTACAGAGCACTCAAACTTTCATTTTTCAAAAAAAAAAAAAAAATCATTTGATTTTGATTTGTAAAGCATCAGAGTTTGGAGCATGTCATGGTCAGAGTTCAGCAGATGGTGAAAATATCAGACTTCAATATTTTCAATTTGTGTTTGATATTCTGTAATAACCAGAACAAATACTCACCAGTCTGCTTGGTATTGTCTGGCTGACTTGAGCTCTAGCTGAGGATCATGATTGCTTTGCAGAAATCAGATGAAAATCTTATCCTTTGGTGTGTTTTTATGCAACACAGTGTGCTGCTGTTGCAGCAAAAGTGGCAACAAAACACAATAGTTTTTGACTCAAATAATGTCAAAATATTATCTAAATATATGAACATGTTTGTGTGAGCAACTGTGAAGGCTAACACCTTGTTTGACAAAATGAGTTTAAAGGAACTCGTTTAGCTCTAACGGCAGATCCCAGAGCACTCATGTAGCAGCTTATAAGGCTTGTTGCTAATTTTCTGTTTCATTTGTTAAATTTTCAAACAGCACATAAAACAGAGTGAATTTTAATTTTCTCTACTGTTAAATACATGTCAGTTTGTGAGTGTCAATGTCCCCATTAGTTTCTGATTCATACTATCTTTATTGACCACTTGCAGTTTCGAAAAAGTCCACAACTTTATTAATTGAGACACAGTATAGATCCTCCTGGTGGAATCTTAACGGTGACATATTATGCTCTTTTTCATCAAAATATCTATCTATCTAAGAGGTCCCCAAAACATGTCTTTAAAGTTTATTGCTCAAAAAACACTTTGAAATCAGATTCTGGCATGCCTGTAAACCTCTCTTTTTCAGCCCTGCTCAGAACAGGCTGTTTTCTGTGTCTGTGCCTTTAAATGAGAATGAGCTCTCTGACCACGCCCCCTCAGGAAGTGGATGAGGCCTTGGCTCTCTAGCACGTTGATCTAAGGTTTACATGTTGGCTGAATATACACGGCTGCTCACAGACCCGTGTTACTTCAACCCTCTGAATTTGATCCAGAATCTGATCCTGACGGAGAGGCGCCTGCAGCAGGACCTTTCTGAATGATTGGTCACAGATTTTGTGTTTCTTGTTGTTTTATTTGTCAGTATGTTGACGTGTGTCTTGGTACACAGCTACAAACATGTAGCTATGTGGCTATGCTAACTAGTGCTAGCACTTTTCCATGAAAAATAAAAATCCTCCACTAGATCTTCAAATCTGAAGACGCGGGGAGTAAAACCGACCTTTGTGTTTATTAAGACAGCCTACAACTAGCATGCCTCCGTCCTAAGCTCCTTGTTAGCACACGTTTGCGGAGGAGGAGTTGAGTTGTATTTTATACAGTCTATGGGCTGAACAAGCTCTGAGTTCTGACTTCCGTTACAGACCGGATGGCGTTATGACGTATGAAAAACACTGAAAACAGAAACGGCTCGTTTCAGCACACATTTACAGAAAGGTGGAGAAAACAGAACAGGGCAGAATGTTTTTTTTTTCATTTTCGAGGGGTTTGTAGACATGCCAGGGACACATATTTCAGGTAGAGAACCATTAAAAGTCGATTTTGCATGATATGTCACCTTTAAACCTGATTTATACTTCTGCGTTGAATCGACAGCGTACCCTACGCTGGAGGTCCGCGTAGCTCCTGTACCTACGCAGAGGCCTACGCACCTAGCTGACACACACCGCCTCCAAAATGTAACTATGCGTTGAACAGACACAGACCGCAAGCCCTGTGATTGGTCCGCTTGGCGACATTGTATTTCCCGCATTCAGAGCACTTCCAGGATCCCTGCTTATCAGCCACACATTGGCTGTGAATTTCATCTCCTCCTCTCTACTCTTCCCTGTAATCATGTCTGTATGATAAACAGGAACATGTATCAGCTTTAGTTGAACATTAGACGCTCTGAATCGCTGTGGAAAAGTAAACAGAGATCGTAGCAGGGCTGGGAACAGACGACCGGCTATCAGAGAGGCTGCACTGCCTTCAAGCATTTTGGCAGAGAATTGCTGCGCGACACAGACACATCAACGCACAAGTACGTGGTGCTCATGTCCGCGTCAGCCCCTGCACAATCACAGTTTATTGTCTTTGGGTCAAATTTTAAGAAAAGGGAAGAAAATTCATCAGCTGAATCCAGAGCACAAGATGGAAGTAATGAGAACATTAATAGACATGTATTGGAAGAAAAAGGGCCATGTCGTTGGCAACTGTGCATTCAAAGTCAACATTGTTAATTACACTCTAAACAAACTAAAGACTCTGCAGAGTCTTTTTAAGGGATTACAACTGGTGTTATTTGAACACATGCTTTAGTGAATGATCCAATTCTTTCAGTAAAACAGTCACGCCTTTTCGTCCCACAGACTTGCTTATTAAGATCTAAAGATACTGGAGTTTAATAAATACCCTCTGATTATGCCTTCTTGTGTTTCTAAAAGTTTCCAAATTCTCAGACTTTCTGGTTTGTGCACAATATTTCCCCTCACCTGCCGACTATAACATGACCAAACTAATGTGTAAAGCAATCAGACTATGTCCTCCAAAACCTCCCCTCCCATGCCCACTAAGTCTGCCCTGAGCCTGGGTGTCATAATCTATGATTTGCTTACCTTCAAGGTTCATGCTGTCTCATTTGTGGCACTTGTTTTGTTCCTTCCTGTCTACATCTTTGCCTGTTTTACTTACACTCAGACATATGTTGCTTTGGACATAAGTAAAAGGGAAATTATAACACTTTTACTGCACCTTCGCTCCCTCTTTTGGTCCCCAAAGTTTCACAGATACCGCCAGGGACTTCAACACTTCATGGATAGATGTCTCATGTCCTTCAAGGTGCAATCTGACGTTTTATCAAGGCCTCTGATTGGCTCCTCTGTGTGATGGATGGAGGTGCTGTGCCTCTGGGGAAGAAACCAAAACTGTCACACACACACATACACACTCACCCTCCCTCACCCCCAGTGCCTGTCACTCAGATATCTGCAGCCTGAAGCACATCTGAGCCTGGTGATGAGCTTCTCAAGGCCCTGGAGGGTCTCACAGACTTGAGGTACTAATGTACTTCACAACCGCGGGAGCTCTTATGTAGGACAGAGATACACCCACACCGGGGGGGTCAGTGAATCAGGAGGTACACCGGGCCAGTCTCACCTTGATAAAGTTGTGTCAGTGAGTGTAAGTGAGTAAATCCCCTGAGACTCTGTTCTTTAGCCCCATTATCTTAAAGAGAAGAAGAAAAAAAATCAGGAATCATCTTTTAATCACGGGGTTGAAATATGTTGGTAATTACCTAAGGGAAATGTATTCACACTAATGACTGGGAGGGCTAGCTAGCTATCACAGACTTCATTATAATTAGGGAATTTCATCTTATTATTAATAAGTGTGTGTAAGTGTGTGTGTGTGTGTGTGTGTGTGTGTGTGTGTGTGTGTGTGTGTGTGTGTGAGAGAGTGAATCAGTGTAGCCGTCCATCCATTTGTGGGTGTGCACTGCCGGCTTTTCACACCCCATGTATGTGTGAGCGTACATGTGTGTGTGTTTTGTCTAATATACCCAATAATTACTGGATACATTAGCATTTAAATTGGAATGTATGTAATAATAATTACATCATGACTCCTGGCTTTTATTACCACGACCCCTGGCACCACTTTGATGGAGAGAGGAGAGCGAAGGATAGATGGATGGATGTTTGATGGATGGATGTAAAGGGGTTTGGGAAAAAAGAGGATGTGATATGAGTTGGGATGAGATGGGATTAATGACACTGATGTGGAAAGTTGCAGTTGATCCCCTGGCAGTATTAAAAGTTTGAGAGTGATGAGAGCGATATGTGGAATTACACTAACTTTGAAACATTTGACCAGGAGCAGAAAACAGCACAGAAGCCACAAAACCCTGGTAAGCAGTTTTGTGTGATGACACATCACTTACTCAAAACAGGAGTGTGTCTCTCTGGCTGGTTAGTTAGTTACTTCTGAAGACACTGACCGAGTTTCCCAGCGTTAAAACTTTTCAGCACATTTTCCATGACAAACATTTTCCAAAAATCTGCACATGTATCAGACTTATACAGCAACATAAACACTAGCTCTACAAAATGCACCAAAAGTGACAGCAACATCGCTTTATGAAGCTTTTATTTTGGTACCTCTGCTAGTCGGCAGTGTGAATTTGAATATCAGCTAAATATTTAGGATCGCAGATCAAAATTTAACACTACGATATAAAATTTAACATTTAGATTTAGCATTTAAATTTTAGATTTAACATTTAGATTTAAAATTTAAAATTTGAATTTATATTTAGTATTTCAATTTTACAGTGATTTTAACTTAAATATATTTGTCAGAACAAAAATAAAGAGAAAAGATTACAAATTATCCTCTAAGTGTAATAAAAAAAAGTGACTTTTAAAATTTTAACTACATGTTACGACGTTTTGGAGCTTAATGTGGAGAAACGTTGCTGTTATTTTCAGTCAGTGTGCACAACTTTATAAACCGTAGCCCATAAATAAGAGGATCTACTGAAGCAATGTGAACTTTGAGAGGAGTCCTTGATATGAGAAAGCTGCTACTTTCAACACACGGTAGAAGGCAGAGTGCTTCCTATTCATAGACAACACAAAGTTAAAGGGAGTGACATCAGGTTACATGATAAAAAAGACCAGATTTTTGTTTCACAAAAATGCACTCTCACATTCTCTTTGTCCCACAGAGTGTTTAAATATTGTGCTATTAATATCTCTGTAATATTCTTTGGTTACAGTGGGACACTTAAATGATAAAATCTCAGCACATGAGTGTCTGATTGAAGAGTCTGACCTGCCATTGGACATATCACTTCACAGGAAGCATTACAGGACCAATGCATATTGATTATTTACATGAAATAAAAACTTTTTGTAGCTGCAAATAGTGCTATTTGAAGGAACAAAGAAGAGAGAGACAGACAGCTAAGAAACTGCAAGCAACAGCCTCATAAAAAATAGCCACCAAGTATTTGTATTCAATGGGGACGAAGTATCATGAGTAATATCATATATATGGCCTTTGAACTGTGTACTGATAACAAGTTGGACATCCCATCCTAAGGATGTGGCATCCCAACCGTTTTGGAATTAGGGTTTTACATTTCCTCTGCTTTCTTCTATGCTAAAAAGACTGCTAGGATTTTTGTGCTGCCAAGTTTTGTAGTTTAAGCCACAATACTGTCTCAGTTAAATGAGTGTAAAACAAAATCACTTTTAATCATTCTGAGTGAAATTAAAATATGTGTTTTGTAAAAGTTCATCAAGAGACGACAGGAAGGCAGACTGAAAAAGGTCATTTAATTTCAAATTTAGCAAACGGAGAATTATGATATATATAATTATGTATCTGATCGAAAAGACGGAAGTGTAATGCAAATATCAGTCAGAAAAAAAGAACAAATTGAATCTAAGAGGCTGGAAAATCCTCCCACCTTACTGCAAAGCACCGCAATGCAAATCAGTCAATTAAGCCGTAATTACTCTACACCTCAGGAAGTCTGTTTATGTATTTAACTTTCTCAGCAGTGCAACAAAAGATGAACACCGCCTACTTAATGTAATGCATCACAATTTAACAGCAAAGGAAAATACTGTTGAGTTACTTTTTCTTTTATGTCATATTTTATATCAACAAAAACTGATCAAACTTTAAAGATTTAAAGCTGCTGTCTGAAAATACTGTATCTTATTTTCCATTTTATTTTTATATAGAAATCTATAAAGAGGAACAGGCGCAAATAAATCATGAAACTGATATTTCAAACAGTTTTTAATGAGTTTATTGATGCTATAAAAAGAGGTATAACGCCATGATTGACAGCTCTGTTGACCAATAAGGATCCTGCAGATCTTGGCTAATCAGAGAAGAAGACGAATGGTGAGAGGAAAAGTAACAAAAGCTAACACAGTTGACGCTTTCCATAAAGCATTTGAAAAGCCCAACTGTAGTCACTGGCAGACTGAAGACTATTGCAGAGCTCAAACTATAAATTATTTTAAGTTGACAAATTTCCACCAAGCAGCCTAAAAATCAAACTCATAAGCAGACTGTGATACAAAACACATGTTTCTACCTGCAATTAAGAAGGTTTACCATCAGCAAGAAGCAAGCAAACAAAGCAAAAGAGCAGGTATGAAACAGACCAGAGAAGGTTGACCATAATGACTAACAGGTTGTTTTATCTCCTGTAGTGTCTGGACCTCTAATGATGACATTAACACCTCTCCCACCTCTACCTGTCTCGATAATTCGAGCTACATAATAGCATACATTACATGAGCAGTCCTTTGAGTGTGAGTGTGTGTTTGAGAGAGAAAAAAGCGATGTGAGAAGAAACCTGCAGAGGTAATGTCTTGGCCTGCCCTCTGGTTCTGCTCTCTGCCTCATAATGGCTGCCTGTGGAGCCATACAAGACATCAGTTGCCCTGCAGCCCATTTAAAGAACATTAGAGGAGAGGGAAATGTCAGGGTCAGCCCACATCAGGTCACAAAGTACAGAGAGTGACCGGGAGAGCGTGTGTGTATGTGCGTGCGCAGCTGCAGCTTCCTCTTCAGTATTAGCGGTGACAGTGGGGAGAAATGAGATCGAGAAAATGAGAGCTCTTTTCACAGTTTGTCTGGATATAAAGGACCTGAAAACTCCCACTAATGGTGAGAGCTGCTCGGGTTAAATTGCAGCTCTTTTCTGGCCCTCTGTTAGAAACAAACAGATGCAGAGGTGGTTGGACACTGCTGTGTGATCATTACACTTCTTCACATGGGTTTACTGAGCAGCTGAGTGGGAAGCCACTCAACACAGTGAGACTTTTACTTCAGTATCAGATAATTAAAGGTGAATCTACCTTGGGAAGAATACACCATAGGAAGAAAAAAAAGGCCTATCTTCTTTGCAGTTTGATGTTGCTTGATTTGACATTTTATTTATGAATTCATTGTTTTATTTATTTATTCCTGATAAGCCAACTGGAGATAGATAGATTATAGATTATGTATGTGGTGTCTGCTTTAACTGCTAGGCCTACTAGCGCCTCTGGATTTGATATTTTACTTACTTAGTTACAAAAACATATTTGATAGTTCTTAAAAGAAAAATGGAGGCCTTTTTAAAGGCCATTTTTTTCCTCAGGAATATTTTAGTATTCATCAGAAATATACGAAATGTACAGAGAAAACTACTTGATCAACATTGGAAATATGATACATCAGTGACCCCCTCAATCATCCCCAAATTATCATCATCACCTACAGGCTAGAAATCTATATTGTATAAGTCTAATAAAACAACCCTGCAGTGAGAAATAATAAAATTATGGAAGTCAGGTTATATTATTTATTAGAATAAAAGCAGTAATAGAAAAAAAACTGTGTTATTGATGATAACAAATAATTAAATATAAAAAAATTCAAATAAATAATAACAGTAAAATAAACAAGGCAGAACAAATTGTGCGGCTCTGAACAAAGAGACAGTTTAACATCAAATATAGAGGATGGTTGTCACTTTAGGTTCTGAAAGTGTCCCAGATAAAAAAAAAGACACTTTATCAAGTGTTCTTTGCAGCCAGTGACTGAAGACCGAATCTGTCCAAGGCCTAAACAGGACAAATTGTACCTCAGCTACTGATAGGCGGTCAGACACAGAAGCAAGCAAAGGACAAAGCACTAAATAAATAAAGTTGGGCACACGTCAGCTTCTCCAGTCCTGTCAAAGGTCTCTGTGGTGATGCCAAGACTTTGGGATCAGGTTTGAACTACTTCTCTTCAGATTTTTTAGACTGGGAAAAGTCCAGGATATGTGGATACGGGAATTAACGGCACATTTTTTAACCCTGCTGTTATGTTCGTTTCTCAGGAACAGCAATAATGTTCCTGGGTCAATTTAACGCAGGGCATATTTAATTATCCAAAAGTGTCAGAACCCCAAAAAATCCCAATAAACATTTTTTTTATCTCATTATTAACTCCATTACTAACCACTTAAATCAATATTTAGTGCAATGTGTGTGTGTGTGTGTGTGTGTGTGTGTGTGTGTGTGTGTGTGTGTGTGTGTGTGTGTGTGTGTATGAGTGGGGTGAAATATGTCACACAGTTGCAAAGAAACAACTAGTATTTGACACTTCTGACCCCTTTTAGCCTCCACTTTGACTGTCAGGTCAAATTGGCCCACAAACAGTATATCAATAAACATGCGGTGGGGGGGGGGGGGGGGGGGGGGGGGGCGGTTGCAAATATGTGAAATCAATCATTTTAATATGTTGGTTTCACCTGTTAAGCCAAGCAGAAGAAGTTTCATACCAAAAAATACTTTTAACAATTTTTGGGGGATTTTTGAACTTTAAAAAGGGTCAATTTGACCCACAACATAACAGGAGGGTTAAATATGTATATGCCCCTGCACATCAGGCTAAAGTCTACAACATGATGAATATTATTATGGTTATGGATAATGTCTCTGAGTTTCATAGCCAGGTTCTTTTTCTTCCTCTGCAAATAAAGTTAGAATTCTCTTTAAACAGACCTCACATTATTCTGTTAAATTTTCACTTCTTCTGCCAAATCCCCTCCATGAGGAATGACACACATGTATCCAAAGAGCCAAAGAGTGTCCGATTTTTCTTTTTTGACAGTGCCATTACTTTCAAAAAATTATTTATTGGATCTTGTTTTTTCCCAGTAACGACATCCTGACCCTCGCTGATGTGAAGCTGCAGTCTGACAACAGTAAACATGACACACCCAAGACCTCCTGGTAGGACTGCAGGGAGACCCTATTAGCAGGACCTGCAGTGGTCCCAGTTTATACAGGCAGCTAAATCCTGTAATATTGTGACCGCTGTGCTTTGAATACAAAGGTCTGTAAATCCTCAGAGAGTCACTTTTCTTCAGTGTGGAGTTAGAAACGAGTCCAGAGAGGCCTTCCAGGTCCAGAGCAGAATTTTTATTGTATTTTTGTGGTAATTTAATACTCGGTGAGGGTCAGGCGTCCCCGGCTGTGGGGGCGAAGGTCAGTGGTTCAGGCTGCGCTTTCCCATCATTTTTCTGTCTTGCTGTGTTTATCACCAACAAATGCCTTTTAACTTGAGTTGCTTGTTATTTTATACCATTCACATGATAATGTTATCCATGCTGGAAAAAAAAAACCTACATTTGGGTATTATCAAGCTGATTTTTATGTACGACTAATTTACAGACATTTACAGGATCAATCAATAATGTTTTTGTAAATCTTCACTTGACTTTTAACAAAGCTCTGGTGAGGAACTTACACTTTGTGTTAATTGTGGCGACCTCTGATAAAAATGAACCTGTTAAGTCTTTTGCTGTCCTGTCCTGTAAACGAGTCAGTAGTTTTCAATTGTGTGGTGTAAAATAAAGTCTTTACATTAACAATCACATTTTTTACTTACTGCGAACCTTTGAAATCGTAGTGGTGGATAATGTATGTGTATGTAAATGTTTGTGCAGAGTTCTGTGAGTCACTTGTCTGATACCGACCACACTTTAGCATTTTTTAGCATTAAGATAACTTTATAAAAACAAACACTCTTTATGCTTGTGGTGTTTTTTTGCTTTTTTAAGATACATAGGAACATCAATATTAATTTCAGACTGAAGGAATATGCCATTCTAACAGTAGGCCTTTGTTAACTTTTTAAAAATATATACATATATACTGTAATTTGTCAATATTATACATACATGAGGTATATTTCTTACAGGTTCAAACCTTTTTGTCATAACATTTTGTCTGAAATTTTGTGACCCTCCACCCATACAAAATCAGAAAGTAAATTATATAAAATACGACAGGATAGATGATAAGATAGATAAGATATAAAATTAAGATCGAAAGAGATGGAAAATTAAATAAAAAATCAAAATAAGAAAATTAAACATAAAAATAATCAAAACTAAGATAAAAAATAAATGCATAAATAACCAAAAAGAAAAAAGAAAGGCATAGGCTTCTATATGTTTATATACTTATACAGGTACATAACATTCCATTTATTAATATCCTGTCCTTGCTTTGAAAGACATCCATATTTTTTCAAACAGCTTTTCATTTTTATTTAATCTATAAGTTAATTTTTCCATCGAGTAAAAGTTCTCCACTGTTTCTAACCACTTGTATACATTTGGAGGTTCCTTTTTTTCCCAGTTCCTTGTGATTTGCTTGAGTGCTGTTATTCTCAATATTCAGAAGAGGTGTAACTCACTTTTTAGTCTACAGTAAGTCAACTTTTAGTTCATACTGCCTTTTTTTGCCTCCTCGGTTAATCTTTTTGCAAATGTTAAGAAATACTTGGATTAACATACACATTTACAACACATACAGAATCAAGAGGCTGCGTGGCTAGTCAAGAAGTGCAGACAGACACACACAGACAGGAAGACCATGAGACAGACAGATGTGCAGAGCCGGGCAGCCATGCAGAGATAATGTGAACGTCTCCATAGAAATCCTTTTGTCAATGATCACTTATTACTGTTCGTCCCCTGAGAAATTAAGCAGAGTCATTACAGCGAGCTCAGACACAGAAAGGAGGAGGAGGAGGGAGGGAGGGAGGAGGAGTCATGTTGATTATCAAGAGCAAATCATTCTTACTGCATGACTCCATTATGTCTCCGTCTCATAGGACCTCATGGGATGTCTGCAGAGTCACTGACACAGGCGGGGAGGGTAAGGAGTGAGTGCAGGGTTCTTTGCGTTGAGCAGAGAGTTACTGTTTATGAGGTGCTTCAGCTGAAGGGTGGGATCATTTCAGTTCACTGAATCAAAAGCTGAGAGGCGCTGGTGTACATCCAGTTTATGAGAGCTTTTAACCTGTGGCTTTTTCTATGAATGAGGACAACATATTATCATTGAATATCCTCATGTGTTTGCCTGTGTGATAAAAAATGTTCTCCTTGTATTTAATTTATTTTGTATTAATTCAAACTTCACATGATATAAAGACGCAAATAACATGTTGTGTGGGCATTTATCTACAACTTTGTACAGTATATTCCTATGTTTGCAAGCCAAAGTGTGTCTTTTTAATCACAGCTAGGTGATCAGTGATATTAGTCTGTCTGAAACTGGAGAAGTCAAGCCTGTAGTTTCGACATCTTCTAATCATGGATGTATGAACGCTTTTTCCGTTCTATCACAGTCCAGCTCTTGTAAAAAATATCTTTCATATTCCTCATTCTGTGAGTTTCTTCTTCTGTAAGTTTTATAACCTGTCATGTTTTTTTTATATTTTTAAAAAACGCTTGGACACAAGTGTTTACTACTCTATTATTTGAGTCACTGCTGTGATTCTGAGTATTCTGAATAAGTGATGTTCATCTTTTACAAAGTAAGATGAACTGTGCTTTCAAAATACTGTTTTTTTTTATTTTCTGTAAACTGAAAAAGCTCTGGTTAAAATAACTTCAATAAATGACATGTTCAAAAAAACAAACATATGCAAATTCCTTATAAATAAAAGGTTTCTTGAAATTAGTAGAAAATGCATTTTTTTTGTAAGAAAAGAAAAAATGACAGGAGCTTATACAACATCAACAACAAAGTACTTCAGCACTACAAACTTATTGGTGTCCAATGAAATATTTTATAACAATTAGACAAGTGGGAATGTAAGGATTGCAACGCCCACACCAAAGTGTGAAGATCCTGTGAATGTCTGCCTCTGGGGGGCAGTAACATCACAACAACATCAGGCCAAAGGTCCATCCACAGCCTGACACACACTCCTACTCTCTCTCAGTGAGTCCTTATCCTTCAGTGTCTCATTTCACTACACAAACTTTTTTTTTTCCCACAACAAGAAGCAGACATAACAGAAGACAACCAATAAGACTGAACTGATTGATTATTTTTGTGGTATGCTAAAAACATAAAGGTATACAGAAAGAGAGATGATAAATAGGGAGGGAGTAGAGGTCACTTGTAGGCTTTTTTCGCAGAGGTAGGTTTTGAGTTGATTTTTAAATGAGGGAAGTGAGTCAGAGTCGCGGATGTTTGGAGGGAGAGAGTTCCGGAGAGTTGGGGCAGCGACAGCCAAGGCTCTGTCCTCCAAGGTCTTGAGGGTATAGTTGTTTTGCATTGATTTAAATCAAATACAACTGCAAAGACAATAGCTGGATTATCTGGGTGCATTATATAAACTTTGTTTGCATGGATCTCTGGGAAATAATGTTTTTTTAAACACTCAAAAAATGACATAATCACAAAGAAAAACAGAAGTGAAGACACTGTGAGAACTGCTTTGCAATCTGCTCTAAAAGTAGGCATATTTCAAAAAATTAACCACAGGATTTTTAAGACTTCAAGTCACTTCTGAAGTTTAAAAAAATACTCTGTTGACGTCATTTAAAATACTTTTACAAAACTAACTTGTTAACTGTTTATTTTGCAAAACTGCAAAAATAATAATACTGACCACTAACTTTAGTGACATGTAATGTGCAGGAGGAGCAAAAAAATCCCTAACAGGCTTGTTGAGTGACCCTCCTAAAGAAAACCATCAACACAAAGACAAAGCATCAATTTCAAACATAATATCTACATACAACTGAAAACAAACCAAAAAGGGTAATAAGATGGATAATATTAAATACAATGATGAAAAGAAAAGAAAAGAAAAGAAAAAAAAATATATATAAGCTAGGAAAGTAGGGAGAGTATTTGTTTGTAAATATGGATTAAAATGAGTATCATGTTGTTTTGCATTTCACCTAATAGAAAGTGTATGGTTTGTTTCTTGAATGAGTTGAAATTTGTGTTACCTGTTATATGACCGGGTAAACTGTTCCAAAAGTGAGGGCCTCTGTATCTGATGGAAAACTGAGAAAAGGTTGTCCTAAAAAGAGCTGGATGGAGTTTGAATCAGGAAAGATCTACAATTCCTGCAAGTTTTCTAACTGTGTATTAATTTCTTTGGCTAATGTCACAACTTACTCCAAGCAAGCTTTCAGAATTCATTTCAGTTTAACTCTCAGATCCATCTTTATCAAACAAGGTCTGCAAACAGAGATCTTAAGGGGAAATATCATTTTTATTTGAAATAATCAGCAGTTTAGGTACTTTCTTTGGCAACAATACACCTGATTTAGCTTACAATCTTCGTCAAACACTGTGACACAAAAGCTGAATGTGTTACCCGAGCTCTACACTCACTTTCTGTCCCTCTCTCTCTCTACACACCTGTCACATGTTTTTTCTGGCTCTGAATTGTCACCGGTCTTAAATCATGTTTTGTAGCACCGTCCACCTAAAAAGCAACCCTTGAGGTCTGGGTCAGAGAGGGATTGGAGAGGAGGTATGAGCAGCATGCTGCAGGTCTCTCCACAGAAAGTGGTGTTAAATCCTCACACACACACACACACACACACACACACACACACACACACACACACACACACACACACACACACACACACACACACACACACACACACACACACACACACACACTGGATTTCATTTTTGCTCTGACATCTGATATAAAAATAATAAGAAAGAAATGACTATCTGTGGTCAGGCAGGAACCTCCATCATATCAGAGACGGACCACACCGGCTGGACCAAACAGATTTTTTATCAAAGGCCAATATCAGCTCGGAGCATCGGCCTGATGCCCGCTCTAAGCCCCGCGCTCCCTCTCAGAAACTTCTCCCAGCAGGGGGGAAACGCTGCCACAGGCTTCCTTCCTCTGTGTGTTTTTTTGGGACAGTTTTATTTGACAGCAGTTCCACTCGAGTAAAGACTTGTAAGAGGGGGTCGACTCTGCTTCGACTTGTTTAAACTCAAACCCAGAAAACCGCAGGGATTAAACTTCTGTCATCACAACCTTGTCCTGCTCTGAGGGACACACACACACACACATATGAAACACACTCACACACACACATACATACATAAAACACGCAAAACCTCTGTGAGTACACACTCAGTTGCATAAAACACAACCTCTACAGTACAATGTGTTTCCCTCAGAGGAGCTAAAACTCATGCAGAGCTTCCAGGATGTACTTGACAAGAAGTGGCAGTCCCATGTGCGTGTGTTTGTGTGTGTGTGTGTGTGTGTGTGTGTGTGTGTGTGTGTGTGTGTGTGTGTGTGTGTGTGTGTGTGTGTGTGTGTGTGTGTGTTGTAAAACTTTCCGTGGGCTCACACCCTGCACCTGTGTAGCAGAGTGGAACTGAGAACAGGCTCCTCGCTGCCTCTCTGTCCACACTTTTGATGCTTGTAGAGCAGCGGGAGTGAAGGGGCTCGCTCCACACCATTAGGCCGGGCTAGGGTGAGGGGAGCTGGGGAAGCTCCCTCGATCCTGCCCCTCGCCTCAGTGCAAACCCCCAAACCCTCCCCCCAGGACATCCAGGAGCTAGCTAAGGGGCCCGTCCACCGAGCTGTCACCTGCCAACTGGAGGCCCTTAGCGGGAAGAGGAGAGAGGAGAAGGGAAATACAGAAGCAGGAGCAGGGGGGGGACAGGAGCAGGGGGGGGGACGTGTCAGTTGCCAAATCTCAGCCTGTGTCCTCTGATTCTTCCTTTAATGAGACACTGTAGGAACAGCATGAAGCAGGAGAAGCACAACCTAAAGTCACCCATTATTTAGGTTTTTGAATATGTTTTATTCTTTAAAATATAGAAAAATAAATTAAAAACTCAAATTCCACCAGGTGATAATACAACTATTGCAACTTATCCCATTTTGTTCTTAAAAATTGCTGCACTGAAAATGAAGCATGGTTCCTTAATATTCTGTGTGCTGTTATTTTCAGACAGAGGTCCAAAGGGAGTGGTTACAGTATGGGTTCAGAAAATGCATATTTGCAGGTGTATGTTGTGAGTTTTTTGTGATAGTCAGAATGGTGTGGCTAAAATCATAAGGTAACAAGCAACATAAAAACAGACACAATATAGCCACAGGGGAGGGCACCATGCTATTAGAGTAACTCTATAAAGTGCTGACTTTGAAGGGCAGTACTGATTGAGACATTTATGGCAACTGGGATACTTTTTTTTTTTTTAAGAAATATTTTTCTTTGCACAGGCAAGTGTGTACCAATGTCCTGAAGATAGAAGCTGAATGTTTTATGAATGGCGATTTAGGACATCAAATGAGTAAAAGTTTTATTTATTTTTATCTAATCAAATCAAATCAACTTTATTTATATAGCACTTTACACACAACACAGTTGATCCAAAGTGCTTTACAACAGAAAATGAGGAACACAAAGAGAAAATGGAAAAATAAAAACCACACAAACAGATGGAGAGAGAGGGAAAGAGGAGTGGTAAGAGAGCAATATAATTAAAAAAATAAATTAACAGTAATAATAACAACAGTAATGACAAGAAATACAATTAACAGTGCAGTGAGTATCTGTGTGGTGAGGGGCAGTTAAAAACTAATGAATAAAACTGCGTTTTGAGACGACTTTTAAAAGTGTCGACCGAGGGGGAGAACCGGACAGTGGGGGGAAGAGAATTCCACAGTTTTGGGGCACAGATAAAGAAGGCCCTGTCCCCATATCTCTTTGTCCTCGCTGTTCGGACAGACAGGAAGTTTTCGTGTGATGATCTGAGTGCTCTGACAGAGTGATACAGAGACAGGAGTTCTGAGATGTAAGAGGGGGCCAAACCATGAAGTGCTTTAAAACAAACAGAAGGATTTTAAAATGAATTCTGTAAATGACAGGAAGCCATTGTAGGGGGGCAATAATTGGGGTTATGTGGTATCTCTTTTTTGACCTTGTCAGGATCCTGGCTGCTGCATTCTGAACTATTTGTAGGCGGGATAATGAGGATTGAGTGATGCCAAAGTACAAGAAGTTGCAGTAATCGATGCGTGATTATATGAAGGCGTGGATGACTTTTTCCAGGTCTGAGGTGCTTAATTTAATATTGATTTGAGTTTGGAGATGATGCAGAGCTGCATGAAACTTATTTTTACTGCCTGATTTATCTGTTTTAAAACACTTTGCCAAAAAAATGATGTAAAAAAAACCTGAATGAAGTGGATTTTGTATTTTTTGTAATGATAGTCAATGATTGAAATGATTCATTTCTGTAATATCTGCACAGGCATGAGGATTATCATTTACCCAGACCTCAAGTTGGAGTTCAGAGGAGATAGTTGTCTGCACGTTCTTCTTTAAATTGACCTAAAATACAAACAACAATAACTACAGCAGCTATGTACATTACATAAACTTACACAGATTCAGCAACATGATCAATTTTAAGTTATTCCCAAACTGCTTAAACTGTGACTGGTGGGCCACTCGTGGACATACACCTGCAATCCTCTAAAAAAAATAAATAATCAGAAGTTGGTAGCATAAATAAACAAGTAAGTAAATAAGTAAGTATGTAAGTCAATAAACAATTATGAAATTAGAATTACTATAAATAAGTTCCTCTTAATGTCTATGCATCAAAAGCTTCATGTCAGGAGCTCTCAGCCCTGCTCAGATGCAGCAAGCTCATGACTCTGCTGATATTCTGAATTATCTGAGTATAAATCTGTTTCAAAATAAACTCAACATTTTTTTATTTTTTTTCTAAAGTAGCAGAATATGCAGCGTTTTATTCAGAGCAAAGTTGTACGATTGAATGACTGCAAAACTCTACAGACAACCCCGATGGTTAAACAAGGAAGCATACCACTGTTACAGGTTTTCAGGACAAAGAAAAAAGATTGTATACATATATATTTGTTCAACTTTTTAATCTATTTTTTTTATAACGTAGTCAAGATGTATCGTCAAAATTTTCCCCACAGTGACAATCTTTTATTTAAAGCTACAGTTGTATCCATGGTTAAATTACACTTGTGAAAATAGGACTTGAAGACACAGCAAGTTGAAGATTCTGTAGCAACTCTTGATGGTTAAGAAAGGGACTGTACCACCTATTCATGTCATCGGCATTTCATAATTTCCTAAATAAATTTAACTTTAAAATCCATTGCATCCCATCTAAAATAGGATAAATTGAATAATATTACAATTGAATAAGTTATGAGCCAGTTTTGTCCGATCAGGTTGATACAGTTTCAGTTCTCACCTCTAGTTGGACATGCAATGGAAGCCCTGGTCTTCCTTTCATCCTCATGTTTCTATTATTTCCTCTTGCAATAATTTCATTGTAAGAAAACAAATGCACATCCGTTTTAAATTACTCTCCAGGAGAATAAAAAAACTAAAAACATCCTGCTCATCAGAGGATTTATGGATTTAACACACAAACAGCTGATTATTGACTCCTGGATCTGCAGCCCTTGAATCTAATTGAAACCTCCTCTGTGAAGATGCAGAGGATTTAAAAATGAGATTATGTTTGTGATTTACAGTGCTTCTATTTCAAGTCTTTAAACTAGTTTAAATCTACTCAAACATTGTGATGCATGAATGAAATATCAACAGTGAGCATGCATTTGCAACCTTCTCACTAATGTAGGTCTCTCTCTCTCTCTCTCACACACACACACACACACACACACACACACACACACACACACACACACACACACACACACACACACACACGTTGCAGCCTGCTACAGAGTCCGATTGAAGCTGCTGAACTAATTAAAACTTTTCACTCCAGTATGCATCATTAGAAGTGCTGCTCAGGGTCTGTGGATCAGAACACTTATTATTTCCATTTGGCATAATAATGCATCCCAAAATAACAGCCTCCTTGATGAAAACAAACCAAACAATAATGTTAAAAAATAAGCTGTCAACACGTTTTGCACACACTCAAATAAGTTTAAAGAAATAAATGATGTTTTAATCACTATTGCAGTGAGAGACTCTGCTCAGGGCTTTGGCCTCGTGAAGTACTGAGATAAGAAAATGCCAACTAAATATTACAATTTAATCTGATTTAAATCAGAGTATTTATTTTTTATTTCACCCTCTCTAAGACTAAATGAGACCGGAGCACAGTCGACGCTCTAGAGCTTGCAGCTATAATAATTATTACTGTGAGATAGAGTTAAGTCAAGTCAGTTTTATTTTTTACAGCCAAGAATTAAAGTTTGTCGCTGAGGGCTTTACAATCTGTACAACAGATGACACCGTCCTCAGACCCCCCGAGTCAGATAACTGCATTTAGGAAAAGGAGAAAGCTCAGGAGGAGACACAGACTCCTGCTCCTCCTGCACCACGGACACACAAGAAGCGTTGTGTATCTTATTTGTAGCGATAAGGTTAAAAATAACAAGGAAGTGAGACGTAAAACAATTCAGAATTATGGGGTAAAGAAGAAATATTAAAATGTTTTTGAATCTCACCCTCATGGGTTGTGTTTTCAATGGTGGCCGAGTGCCTGTCGTCTCTGCTGCCCTGTTTCCTCACACACACTGAGAACGATCAGCTGTGACTCTGGATTTCTCAAGTGAAGTTACAAATAAGTGTGTGTGCCTGTGTTAGACACATTCACTTTAATGTTTTTTGTTTTTTTTTCAGAGTGCATTCTGGGTCACAACATGTCCTCACATGACCTCAAACATGAACTTACAGTGGAGTAACTACATCATGTACAGTGCATTTAAAATTAACTATGTGATCTGTAGACACGATTGGCTTTGATCATTATATCATCTACTGTTGAAATTAATTCATGCAAAAAAAATTGTTAATTTAAAACCAAAATAATTGAATTGATTGTGACACACAATTTTCAAAAACTACAAATGTGTAAAATTTCCTCCAATTTTTTTATTTTTTTTATTCTATTTTTTTGTGCAACTGTCACGTAACAGCTTTGCTTTTTGCAGGTTTTAACAGCTTTTATATTTAGAAAAATATAATGAAACTAACAAGCTTTTGTCATGACTCATCTGCATACACAGGAAACATTTATTTCCTTTACCTTAATTAACATCTAAGATGAATACAATGTAAGTGTCAGTTTTTTTAATACAGATACAAATATGGAACCTTACCTAAGACAGTGTTTGCATGTACTAATTTTAATTGGATGACAATGGATATTTGTATGGATGTATACATGTAGATTAAAATGATGCAATTACATATTAACATTAAGGAAACTATATAATAATCACTGTAACATACAGACACTGTGCAGTGGAGTGAATGAAATAAATGCATTTTTTATTTTATTTTTGTAACCGAGATTTCTGTTTCTTGCAAGTGCATGTAAGTTTATGCACCTGAACACAACTCCATCGTCACAAACTGCAGATTTCTTACACTTGAACGTTTTTTAAAGACACCCTTAACCAGGCGAACATTGCTTCCTCGCAAGTGTTTAATATTTTTTTCTCATTTTCTTCATATCTGCTGTTTCCATCCCTCCTCATTTCCCTCCTTCATTCCCTCCCCTTTCTCTTTTCCATCCCCTTTTCCCATGATTAACATTTTGTGGATCTAAAGGTTTGTGCGTATTTTATTTTCCAAACCTCTTTGCTTTTTTTTTTACACATTTTTCGGTCTCACAATAAGAATTTAAACTCAACCTCTCTGTCTGTCACTGGTGTAACTGGGAGGTTTCAGTGCTGCTGTGGAACCATCCTGCGTCCCATTCTTTGTTGTCAGATCAGTAGATGGCGCTAAAGAGCTGCTGGTGGCAGGACTGTCTCTGCTTTACTGTACCACAAACACACACTCACACTCTCAAACACACACACACACACATATACACACGTGCAGTGTCATATCATGCTCATGTATAGTTTAAGGGCACGTATGCAAACTGTGTCGAGCTTCTGAGGGCGTGAGGTTACAACGATAAACAGTGACTGTTTATTTATGAGACTCTGTATCTGTGTGTGTGTGTGTGTGTGTGTGTGTGTGTGTGTGTGTGTGAGACGACAGTTCAACACAAGTCACGTTCAGAGGCTTGCACACCTTTTGAATAATTCTGTGTTTTGTTTCATTTCTTTAAAGCTCCTCCTCTCCTCAGCAAATTTTCAAACCTTTAAAATCTTGAATCATCACTTTCTGAGTGGAAAACTAGGTTTCCTCAGAGAGCCGGCAGTCCTCCTCATTTTTAATTTGATCACATTCTCTCTACCTGAAAAATGAAATCAGGTCAGGTGGATCAATCTTTAAATCATCTGGTGTACATTTCAGCAGTTTTATTTCAATTTTCCTGGAAATTCCTCCTCAGAAACATGAGTGACCTCAGCTGACTCCTCTCTCTCCTCCTCTCTCCTTCCCTGCAGCTCATCCGTCTTTCAATCAGCAGCTTGTGAAGTGAAGGAGAGGAAAACAGCACGTGTAAGTAAATTTGAATTATTCCTCCTTCTTCTTCTTTTTGCTTCCTTTTGTTCTATTCATCCTCACATTTTTCTTTATTCCTGCATTTTCCTTTGTACCTATTTTTCTTCTCCTTTTTTTCAAACTGTGCTTTCTTCTTTCATCCTTACTCTTCTCCTGTCCCTATTATTCTGCATCCTTTCCTTTCCTCACCCTTTGTCTTTGTCCACTTTCCTCCTTCACCCTCAAGCTTGCTTCCTCTCTCTATTCTTCACTCCTTCTTTTCATCCCTCCTCGTCCTCGTCATCTATTTCATTCCCCTCCTTCCTTTATTTCCTTCCCCTCCACACTACTCTCCTTCAAACTCCTCCTTTTAGTCTTTCCTTCTTCCTCCTCCCTCTCTATCTCCATCCCTTCATCTTCCCTTCATCCCCTCCACCCTTCACACCCCACATTTTTTTCCTTGCATCATGCTGCTATCCCATAATCCAAAGCTCTACAGAGGGGTTCAGCTCCCTACCCACTGAACCCGCCCTCCTATTGAGGGTATCAGGGAGTGTGTGTGTGCATGTGTGTGTACACAGGGGTTTCGAGCGGGGTGTTTGTGTGTGCACATATGAGTGTGTGAGCCAGTGTGTGTGTTTTCATGTCCAGGCTTCCAGCAGTGGATAGCATTGTTGCTTAGTAAGAGACAATGTCTTCACCACTACCCTCTGAGATGTGTGTCTCTCTGTGTGTACTTGTGTGTGTGTGTGTGTGTGTGTTAGGTGCAGTTTCTGTGTATGCTCTGTCAGGGTTTAAGATTCTGTTTGTTGACATTTGTTGGTTTGAAACAGATGATTATAGATACCAGACAGATAAAATACAGACCTTTTTTTTTTTCGAGTTTGTAAGTGCAGGGAACAGTTCTATTATTTAGACATAAAAAAGCACAAAGATGTCTGAATCATGTCCTCAAGATGCTCATTTAGGAAGCAGATACAAATGATTCTTCATCTGTGTATGCACTCAGTATTCGAAAAACCTGTATGTGAATAAATGGATGAGCGATCAGGACGTAACAACTGAAGCTCTCCGCAAGTAGCTCCTAGATTCTCCGAGCTTCTGTTTGATAAACCTGCGTCACTCGTTCGGACTGCTTCACTTCTCCTTTCTGAATCTGTTGGTTACTGGGATAGAGATTGCAATATCCCAAGATGTTGTTCTAAAGCAGAATGCAGCTGCTGGGTGTAAAAAAGTTGTTCATATTTCTTAAGTCCAACTCAGCTATGGCCCACTTCTTGACCTGAACTTACACAGAGTGCACCAAGCCAGACTAAGATCAGTTGCAGTTGTGCCTTCTTTTCATGCACGTTCATTTAAAAGTTAGCGGAGTGTGAAGTGTTACAAAATAATACTTCTATCCTCTCTTGTTCCATTTCATGCTAAGTACACAAGAATAGAGAGCAAAACACAGAAACTTTTGAGATGTATTGCAGAATATTAAAGTGTTCTCACTGCAATGCTAAAAAACTGGCGGCCTCGTTTAGGCCTGCATGACACCTGAGAGCAGTCAGCACTCACAGGGCCGGGGACAGCGCTGTGTGTCCTTCTCACGCATACTTCCGTGGAGAGGAGAGCTCAGTCAGGGTTTATACCAGACAGAACCAAACCACAGAATCAGTTCACTGTTAGAGCAGTGTCTGTCATGGGCCTTAGTCAGACGTAGGGCTACACCAGGGCATACGCCCAGCTGGTGCTCTCAGCCTCTGATCATCGGCCTCCAGCCTCATGCCCACAGGATCACGGCTGTGCTGATACTAAGCTTCAACATCTTAACCTTGGGTTTGCACAGTTAGCGGCCTGTGAGGTTCTGAGGTTCTGAGGTTCTGAGGTCCTGACTTGGTCAGCTATGACGGTCTGCATTCAGAAGACTTTGCCGAGGCGGAGTGATACACAGAGTGAAAAGTCCCGGTGATGTTTTACCATTCATCAGCACTCATGGGCTGCCTCTTGTCCAATCAGATTACTCAGTCAGAACTGATGTCCAATCAGATTTTTGTGGTTGATGTTTCTTTTGTGTGTTTTGTTGCTGGTACGCTTTGAGAACTCCTTAAGAACAGAACATTAAAATATTGTTTTAGGTTTGAATTTATAATTCCTACAGGAACATATTTAGATATTTCAGATTTATATATTGGGTTATTGGGGAGATGCAGATAAATAGGCTAGTGTTGTAGTACTCAAGATTGGTCTTTGTCTCAAGACCGGTCTAGAGACCACTTCTTTAAGGTCTTGATGTCGTCTCGGAATCAAAAGCATTTTTACTCGGTCTTGTCTTGGCCTCATAGTGGGCAGACTTTGGGTTTTAAATCAAGACCTAAAATCTTATTGAGTGTAATCATCTATTTTCTAGTTAAAGAGACTCTTACAACAAGCCATGTTCACCCAAAAAACTCTAGATACATGTCTTATTCCAAGATATGAAAATCAAAACTAAGCTGTGTGATGCTTGGTATTAGGATAAAATAATAATTGCTGCCAATACATGAAGCAAAAAGCACTTGTTTCTTCAATCAAGTCCTCAGTTCAAGGAACTTGACAAACATAATTATTGCTGCAATGGAAGTTTTTTTTATTTTTTACATTTCTAGCAGTTCATGTCTTTTTTCTTTTTATTTATTTACTCAACTTTTTATTTTACAAATAACACGTTTCTTGTCACATGAGTGTGGCTTTTAATAAGTGTAATGACATATTTTTGTGAAAGAAACTTGCTTAGATTTGAGATTTTTTTGCATTGTGGTGCTTTAGAAACAATACTGAAGAGACCGTCTTTGTTTCTGTTACATTTATTTCAAAAGGAACTTAAATTAGAAAAGAGAACTCATTTGAAGTTCTATGGAGAACCTATTAATGTAGCAACAATTATGAAGTGGTGCCACACAGCACAGCATTTGATGGCTTTTAAACTACATGAAATCAACTAAAAATACAACAGAGACTGTAGTGTACAATAAATAGATATAAAAACACGGCAGATAGAAGATCAGACAACTGTGAAGCATCATCACTGTGCATAAATGGCAGTACATGAGTCATGAGTCATAGTAAAGACAAAACAGAATTAAATGACAAGTCTGATTCAACAGGTTAGATTAAATATCCACACATGGATCACTGGGTTTGTTACCATTACGATTATTACATATTTCTGGATATATTTTTATACTACAAATAAAAATGTTTCTTTGAAACCACGAATCAGTCTCATGAGTCAACACTGCCTCAATCAGCAAGGGTGTGACTGTTTCTTTTCTATCACATTGTGTGTTGGTGCGGAGCGATGCGGGGGATGCATGGAGAGGGAGGGAATGAAGAAGAGTGGAGTTTGTGTGTGTCAGAGAGAGTGTGTGTTGAGTGAGTGTGTGTGCGCCAGTCACCCCAGGGTGAGGGGATTAAGCGTGAGCCAATGCAGTAAAGGTTAGCGCTTGGTCTCTCACTGAGGCCTCTATCACACACACAAATCTCAAAGACACAGAGAGAGAGAGAGAGAGAGAGAGAGAGAGAGAGAGAGAGAGAGAGATGGCATTATTATGGGGCCCTCGGCCCGACAACCCCAGGGATAAGTTTCCTCAAAGCTCATCAAGTCGCAAAGAACAGTGATAAAATCACCTCACAGATCCTCCGGACAGAAAGTAATTGAGCTCCACTGCAGATGAAAATAATTTTTTAAAAACCATTTTTTGAAACAAACCCAGAGGATGGATATATTTTTCTTCTTTTATTCAAGAACGGAGTATGTTTTGGCTTTCTTTTTCTTGAGTTCATGTAGCGTGGCGGACATTTTGGGATACTTTTGTACCTCTTGTGCGTTCTTACAAAATGGCGGATGGGAGGATTGCAGCGAGATGAACCACCAAGGAGGTATGAGCATGTTGCAGCAGGAGTGTGTGTGTGTGTGTGTGTGTGTGTGTGTGTGTGTGTGTGTGTGTGTGTGTGTGCGTGGGTGGTAAAACGTGTGTGCAGCAGCTGGCTGCAGCTTCGTCAGGTCCTGCTGATTTGTGTCTAACTTGTTATCAGTGATGAATCATAATTTTGTTGGTTTAAAACTCAGCTCTTGAACACCACTCTTTCGCAGTTTCAACCATATCATTTTTCACAAGTTGAAAATCCCACTTTTGATTTGAATTCTCATATTTGAATATCCTTTGACTTCTATTCAGTCCCTGGTGTAATTCAAACTAAGTATATTTGTCATTGGATTGGGTTGAAGCAGTTTATATATTTGGAAATTGAAAGACGTAAACAAAAGTTGCCGCTTTGACATGGGTGTTAAAAATCGATTCAGTCAGCAGGTGCTGAAGTAAAAGATTAGTTTTTATCCTACTTTGAGCTCTTTTTGAGCTCTACAAACACTTCTTGTTAAGTGGACGTTGAAGACTCTTAAACGTGGAATGCCATTGATGTCTTCATCCACTTCCACACTCTGTCATTGTTGGAGAAATCATTCACTGAGAAGGCCCTGAATACAGCTCCTGTCATTAGACTTATCTCTCCCTCAAAATAGCAACTATTTTCTCACATCAGTATTTCTTAACTATGTGATTTAGTTACCCAGACCCATCACTGTCTGTGTTTCTAAAGTTAGCAGTAAGGCAGCACAGGACACAATGGACATGTGAAAACGCTCCATACTGGAGTAAAACTATTGTTTCCTTTCATGAAACAAGTACCTGAATCTCTCAGACTGCGATGTACTTACATTTTGTAACCTTACAGATATTTGAGCTGCACTAGTTTCTCAAAAATCATATTAAATTTGGTCCTTATCAACGTAACAATCATTTGAAATCGTTTCTCTGTCTATCTTGGTTCGATTTGAGGAAAATTTTCGACAGCCCGACAGAGAGCGATGCTGCAGCCACATGAATTTAATAAAACTTTAAACTCAGATTGTAATAGAATATTAAACATTTAAAATGTACCAGAGAGATAAAAAGCTTCAGAAAATTCCTCCAACAGTGATGAGACGGCTTTATCAGCCAAAATATTCTACAATATTTGGATTTTCGGATTTCCCTCGCGATATAATTCACAATTTAATGTTCTCCTACGTGCAGAGAGGTCACTACAATTTTTTTTTTACAGTCCTGCCAATACTTCCCACAGTTTGATCTTGAAGGTGTATTTCAAATTGTACATCATGAACCGATCCTTTTTATTTTATGGGGGCTTTTAGGGAGGGGTGAAGGTGCTCTGCTGTAAGAGGAATACTCCAGTGTTATGAGACGAGAGCGGCACCTAACTACAAAACCAAATGTACAAAAACAAATTAATTCTCAATTATCTTATTTTGATAGCCGTTGATTATAATATTTCAAATAACGCTGAGTCCTTATCGTGTATTCATCCATTAGTTTCCTCTAAACTTAGAATAAACTGTAAATCTCAGCTGACAAACCCACACGCTGACATTTGCTACCATGAACAATAGTCCAACTCCAAACTGTCAGTAGTTTGTTCTCAAATTTAGAGTCTTAGCTCGCGGTGAAGCTCCTACACTTTTTCTTGTTTTGCTGCTTCAGTCAAGAAAGTAGAGCGATGACCTATTTTTTCTCACTGTGTTGCATTGCAGGGATTTGAGCAGCCAATCACAGCTCACCATGAAAAAAAAATGGTGGTTGCATTTTGACATTGGAGTGAAAATGGTGATATTACAGTAGTGAGTGCATGCCTTGTAGTGCTTTCCCACCAGACATCTGTGAAATATAACTGCAGCTACGTGCAACAGCTTACTTGTGGTACCGTCTCCACTGTCCATATGGCTTGATTGTAAAGTCGGAGACCAGCAAACAAAAATGGAGGGAGTCTTGTTTGTTTGAAGACATGCTCGTAGATTCAAAAAACGTTATTCTTGTTAAAATATTAGAATTGATGTGTTTGTAGGTTTATGTGCAAAGACAGTGGATGTAGATGTCGCAAAACTTGCTCTTTTCACTCAGTTTATTCAGACGAGAATACAGCGTATAGATCAGTTTTGGACATTCAGCTTAGCACAAATTCACAAGAATACCATGTAGAAATGATGAGTTTATTTAACATATTTAACCACACCAAAAAGCATTTTTTTCCAGTTTAATAATATTGCTAATTCTGCTTTTTTCGCTATATGTACTGCATTAAAACTATAGCCATAAAGAGCGAGGCAAGGCGCACCTTTATTCAGTCATAATAAACCCCAACGACTACCCGTTATTGTTATTATCTTTTAGCATTTTTGCTACAATACAGCATCAAATAAACATTTCATGACCAAGGAATGAAACACTCCTTCAAATTGGACCTTTCTCTGATATTTCAGGCCTATGAGGAGTAACCTATGAGAAAAACCTCTTGTTGAATTCTCATTTAAATTTAACTTTTATCCTGTGTTATCTTCTTAGTGTATTCCTGAGTCTTTTTTAACATTTCGTTGTTTTGACTGTAACCTTAAACATATTTGTCTTACTGAGCATTTCACGCCACAATACTCAGTTTAGTTTCCAAGCTTTGGATGGATGTTAATCTTGTTTAGGTATCTAAACTTCTGAAACCAATCACCGGACACTTAAACCAATATTGTAGGAAATTTTAAATAAAAATTGTATTGGTAACATACAGTTGCAGTGCAAAGTACAGTGAAATGCTTTTTGTCCATGTCCAGACAATTTAAATATACGCCTTTATTTCCGTAGAAATAAACGGACACATGATATTCAATATAAGGTTGTCCATCATGTTCATTGGTTCAACGTGAAACTAGCTGTCACAGATACAGACAGCCAACCTCTCACATATGTTTGGGTTCTGTCCAAAACTCTACAACTTCTGGCGATAAGATTTTAAAACACTCTCCCACTTCTTGGGAAGACCCAAAGACCTTTCTCCTGCTATCACTGCACTAGTTGTAGTATCTCCGCCATAACTGCCTTTCAGATCCCATTAAAGGGTATGATAGCATTTGTAACTCTCCTAGCTGGATTCTGTTTCAATGGAGGGAGAAAGCTTTAGAGAGAATCTGTCATTCTACAAGAAGCAGTGTGCAGAAGCTTTGTCTCATATAGAAACCTTTCTAATCTACCTGGAGAATGGAGACACTGGTGACATAACAGCTTTAAAACAACCTCATACTACTCTTTTATTTATCTCAGGTATCTTTTTCATTTTGATTTGTCTTAGCCGCATCAATAACTTTAATATATTTAGTTATATATAATAATATAATATTTTTTTGTTACTACATTTTGTTTTTTTACCTAAAAATTCTGCTCCAATCTGCACAGATTAAATGTTCAAACCAAGCCAGAAACCTTGGTGTAATCATAGACTCAGACCTTAATTTCAGCAACCACATTAAGACCATCACAAAGTCTGCCTACTATCACCTTAAGAATATATCAAGGATTAAAGGACTTATTTCTCAGCAGGATGCAGAAAAACTCATCCATGCATTTATCTTTAGCAGACTAGACTACTGTAACGGGGTCTTTACAGGACTCCCTAAAAGTCCATCAGACAGCTGCAGCTCATACAGAATGCTGCTGCTCGAGTCCTAACAAGGACCAAAAAAGTAGACCACATCACTCCAGTTCTTAGATCCCTACACTGGCTTCCTGTCTGTCAGAGAATAGACTTTAAAATCCTGCTGATGGTTTATAAAGCACTGAATGGTTTAGGCCCAAAATACAGTGCTGATCTGCTACTACTTTATGAACCACCTTGACCTCTGAGGTCATCAGGTACTGGTCTGCTTTCAGTCCAAAGAGTCAGAACGAAATATGTTGAAGCAGCGTTTAGTCATTATGCACCACATATCTGGAACAAACTCCCTGAAAGCTGTAGGTCTGCTCCAACTCTCACCTCTTTTAAAAGACTAAGACTTTTTATTTACCTCTGCCTTCCTATCTTAGCTCATTTTAACTCACTTTAAATTAAAATTTTAATGTCATTTTTAATATATTTCTAATTTTCCTTTTCTTTTCTGTTTTATCATATTTGTCATTTTAATATGTTCTTTTATGCCTGTCTGAATGTCTCCAATGCTTTTAATGTTTTAATGTAAAGCACATTGAGTTGCCCTCGTGTATGAAATGCGCTATACAAATAAAGCTGCCTTGCCTTGCCTTAAATACCAATAGAAAGACCCATGAGGAAAAAGAAACAAGCTGAAAATACAAACGCTTTAAGAGTACGATAAAATGTCAAATATATTGGTTGTCAGCTACATCAGTGTTGATCAGTGTTGCACATTTCCTCACAGTGCTTTACAGAGCAATACAACAAAATGAATAACACAGAGGTTCAGTTAAAAAGAGACAAAGTTATGGATTTAAAGTGCAAACAAAAGGTGCATTGTTGAAATATTTTTTATTATAAGAAGTTAAACTGAGCATTGTTAAAGACTAGTGATTGTAGATAAGACTTAACGTAAGTCAGAGTCGAGGTATATCTGACATAGTCAGGGAGATTATTCCAGGTCTGTGCTGCATGAAAACAAAAGGCTTAACTCTTTGTACAGTCAGTAGGCCAGTCGCACATGTCCTCAATGGTCTATATGTCGCTTACAAGTCAGAGATGTATTTGGGTGTTGAGTCACATAGAGCCTCAAACTATAGAAGATACAGTTTGGTTTTAAATCTGGAGTAGTATCGTCATCTGTCTTTATTTTACCCGGACTCTCGCCTTGAGATTTTGATTATGCCAACGTTGCCAAAAACTTTAGACAGCCCCGTGAGCAGATTGCTATGATCTGATCTGTTGGAAATAAAGTCATGTAACAGCCTCTCAAGGTCCAACCTTGACATCATTCCTCTGACTCTAGCTGTGGTTTTTAAATGGTAAAAAGCAGAAGAAATATTTCTGATGTTGCAATATTATGTGATGGGGCTTTAGAAATTCAAATTTGAGTCAAGGATGGCTCCAAGATTTCTCACTCTCACTTTCAGCAAAAAGAGAAGGGGACTGGAGGTGAGAGCTGACATTGTCTCTCTTTATGTGCATCTACTCACTGATTTACTCAATACAGGGACACACAGAGATCTAACAGATCCATGATCTCCTGGTGTTTGTGCAATCTATATTTGTGTATCATCTGCATAAATACAAGCAGCAGTAGTTAAAAGCAGGTGAGCATCATGAGGCAAGTTTCTCTGCAGAACTGATGGTGAGTTTGGACCACATTATGTGAGGAACCAGACATCAGTCTCAAATGTACTTTTAGCCCATCTCAGAGGATAAAACAAAACCTCTTATCCTCTTCTTCTGTCACTCTATTGTCTGTTTGGAACAGAACTGACATTATTTTAAATTATAATGAGCATCCAACTCTCCTCTACTTTAATATTTTACTGGTAACCTGTAGAGAGCTGTCTGAAAATTGACCCAAAGGTTTAGAAAATAAAGACAGGAGGATTCAATAACATTTGGACAAGATCATTTTGATGTTAAAAAGATATTTTCTTTGCAGACAGTTTTATAGAAGCAGACTTTGAACGAGTATATTCAATCAAACATCCTGAGAACCATACTGATGGTAGGTTTTATTTATAATGTATACCAAGTACAACCTGTTCCAACCTTTCAGCCTTCAATGGATAGGATAACTTGAGAGAGAGACAGGGAATGCAGATATGTTTGCATAAGTAAGAATGCCAGGTCTGGAGATATGTGATGAAGGCCAGCACTATGCTCGCTCCTCCGTTCCTTCATAGATTTTCTTGTTGTTGATGTTGTTGTTGTTGGGGGAGCTGGTAGTCAGAACAGATGTGTCAAAGTAAAACATGTTGTATTTCTGCAGTCCAGATGTCATTGCAGAGACAGCACAGTCTGTTTATTTCCTTAATGGTAGCAGGGTTCCTTTTACAAACAGGGCACAGGCTGGGGTGTGTATCTGGATCATGTCTTTGGTGTAGGACAGATCTGTGCATTTTGCATCGCTTTAAACAAATACCAATGTCTAAAACTGAGTGTTGCATCCTGACTTTGCTGACTTATTCAATCTGCAAGATCAAGAGTCAAAATAATGTCAACAGCAACTGATCATTCAGAGGTTCTTTACAGTCCAAGCTGGAAACACCTGAGTTTTCACAAGTAAATGAGAGGTCTTTGACAGGGGAAGCCTTCCCTGGAAGTCTTGTCCAGGTTGAGCTTCAGGTCATGTGCAAACATCCACTCATGCAACATGCAGAGATTCATGCTGCAACCTGAGATTCAGACTCAGGGAACGGACAGCTCTACCAATAAATCATAGATCAAATAAAGAGCATAGACACGAGCTGCCCCTTGGAAAAATATGCACTTAATGCTGTACACTATAGCAATAGGAGGGGAATATATTCTGGAATACTACATTGTTTTTCAAATTAAGCATGGGTTTTATGTCCTAAGCACAACCGAACCATTTCTTATTCAATCACCAAATAGTGATATCTTTGACATCTGTTTTAGATGTAGTCTCAGATGTATGTATTGCTAATATTTTTAGCAATATTTTAGATGATCAACTATTAACCTTTTTCGTCTCATCTCGTCTTCTTAACAAAAAACAAAACATACGTGTCATCAGAGCTGTTATTGGTGGTGATGTATTTTTAGGTCATCATTGTTTTGTGTTCATCAAAGAAAGAAAAAAAGGACCTTGTTGATCATTTAATCCTCATAGTTTTTGACAACTGAATAAACCCTGGCACCAAAGTGACCAAAGCTGTGAACATGATTAAAATAAAATCCCAATAAAAGACTCAAAGTAGCCACTCACACAATAACACACAACAATGAAATTAAAAATGAAACAAATACAATAGGATGCATTTCAGCCAACTCTACAAAAACCACTTACTTTATTTCCAATTGTTCAGTCAAAATTCGGGGGAATGGTGTAGCCTGAGCTTTTTGGCTTTCAGTATTGAACAAACTTTAAACTGAAGGGTTGTAGAAGCAAATGTAGTTGTAAAATATTGTATCACACTTAAAGCTACCCAATGACAGATAACAGTAGAGTAATGTTACTGTTCAACTGCTGAACCAAATGAACACGTAGCCTTTGCTCATACATGTTTCAGTCTGAATGAAAACATCTGCTGGAGTTGTCCAAAGTCAAATGTTCCCATATGAGGGGATTTACTACTTTGTTAATTATTCACACTTACTCTCTATGTGACTGTATGAACCTATTAACACTAATCATACAGAGAGTGCGTTTGTATGAGGGAGCTCGAGTGCGTGTTTTAAGCCGCGGCTGTTTTGTGTGTGGGTGTATGTGTGTGTGTGTGTGTGTGTGTGTGTGTGTGTCCACCTGCCCACGTATCCTTGACCACTGTGTAAGTGAGCCAGCAGGGGAGTGACTCACAGCCAAAAGGCCACTCGGGTCCACACATTCAATTCCCTCTTCATTAGCAGTCACATTACTTTAGATTAGCAGAGAGTGGACATTTACAGGCAGCGCTGACGCCTCTAATTAAAATTAATTTAAAAAGAAAGACACAAAGAGAAGTAATTACTCCAAGTGTTAAAGGTTTTTTTTTTCCCCGGCAACTTCTCTTATCGTTTTATTGCCGTGTTCTTACTGAAGGAAATAAAAATGCAAAAAAGAGAGTGGACTTAGTGGGGAGAGAAATTAAGCGCTAGCGGTCGCTCATTAATGACTTCACCTGATTATTGGGAATGGGAAGTCGCCCGTAAAGGTTGAGTAGTTTACAATGAATTTTTTTAATTAGAGTGGATTTGCTCTGATTGAAATGAAATATAAATGGCTTCTTAAATAGCTTATCACAACCTGAGTGACTCGCAAAGCTCCCTCCGCTGGCTGCAAAGTTTTCTGTGACAAACAGGGGAGTAACCAAGAGACATTCCCGAAAATGGGATCTTGGGACATTTTCCAAAGTAGAGTCAAAGTTTGGTTAAAGTGGCAAGCACGACACGGAGAGAGGACGTCCCGTCCGACAATGTCTCTGTTTGTGTCTGTCTGTCTTTGAGCGTGACGATCAGATTGAGAGAATCAATCTCCATAAATATGATCGTCCAGCCTCTTACTGGGCAGATTGTTCTTGATACAGTGCCTTCACAAAGAGAAACACAGTAAAGGTCAGAGGTCACACTGAACCTAGCATCCCCTTGGGAATTGACCTCAAGCTGGTTGGCCAGATCTTCACACTACCTGGACATGATCATTGGAGCTGCAAAAACTCAAATTCACATCCAAAAGCACGTGTATTTGTCGTACTTCTGGTCAAAGGCACAACTTAGACTTAATATAAGCTGCACTGACCTGACAAGTCCAGATGAATATCTTCTTTCAGGATATTACAAGCTAAAAATAAGACCCAAAAGGCTTGATTAGAGATTACAAGAAATTTGACATTTACATTCTGCTTACTGCATTCGCAGATATTTTCACTCATCTTTGGTTCTCACTTTTTGTTTGTGATAGCTTAAAAATGATGTTTCACTGAAGCTGTTGCATAAATGTGGTACATAATAAGTCTAATGAGGTATTTTCGACAAGAAATAAGACAAATGCACTTGCAAAAAATCTGTCTCTTGTCAAGAAACAATTGTAGGCATAGTAAACATAGTGCTGTGCAGATCAATCTAAGATTATAATTATAACTGCCATAAACATTATCTGTTCTGCAGCCTGTAAAGAGATCACTGGAGGCATAATCCTGTTTTACATAAGCACCATGATAGAGAGGGCATAACTTACAAGACACTGAAGCAAAGTTATACTCCTCATGTGCAGAGTTTAAAGAACTGCAGGAGGATTAAGACATATTTGTATATTCATCTACATGTAGCCTCAGTGTTGTTTTTTCAGTTTTTTTGCTCAGTATAATGCAAGACACAAGCTCTGAGTTAAATTTTTTATTCATGATGTAATTTTCATACTTAAATCAGTTATGTTTTTTTTTACTTGCATAACTCTAGCCCTTAGTTTCACCAGCGTCTAGCCAAATGGGGCATTTAAAATGATCTAAGAAATGACAGAACAGAAGCACAAATACCACAGAATGCCCCAGACTGAGCATTTTTTTTAATTTAGAAACAGAAACAGAAGAAAACTACCCCTAAAACATTTGGTGCCTGTATTTTATAGTGAGTGCTTTTTGAGCAGGAGTGTTAAGTGGAAAGCTTTTTGTTGATTTCAGCTGCAGATAGGGAGTGCATGGACATACTGTGTGTGTGTACCTATGTTACTGTGTGCACTTTGCAGGAGAGAAACTTAAATGAAGATGGTGGTTTCTCTTACATGTTGCACTTCTGACTGCATTGATCACTGCAGATTTCCAGAGTGTGGGAATCTCTGATCCAATTATGGGTTTTTTTTTGGTCTTCGTACTCTCTCCTGATTTGTAGCGGCCCCCAGTCCATGGGGTCCTGGCTCGAAAATCCGAGGGGGACCACTTTAAGACCAGCACAATGCCAGCTCACCTATCAGATTTCAAAGAGGTGCTCCTGAAGACTCACTCTGACACTTTTCTACATGTCAGTGCATGTGTATAAACCCTGTAAATGCATGCATGCGTGTGTGTGTGTGTGTGTGTGTGTGTGTGTGTGTGTGTGTTTGTGTGTTTCAGGCACGTCTGTGTCAATAACAACAGAATGAAAAGGATAACTTCTCTTAAGAGATTATTCTAGTAAGTCTTCTTCTTCTATTTCTGCCCTCATTGTGATGATGGAACATGTCTTTAACTGTGAGGCTGAGCTCTTAGACACAGAGGACTGAGATATAAAAGACTGCAAGCACACATGATACTTGTTAGTGATGATTAGATCAATGGTTTTGGTCTTATCATGAATTGTGCTGAAATAGAACATTTTTGTTAATAAAGCTGATGTAGTCTTCAGCAATATTTACAGACCTCAAACCTTTCACGATGTGCCTTTCAACCAGCTGAACAACTCTTTTTTTTCTAACTCTACAGCTTTTTTTACTATAGAGTAAAAAAAGAAAAAAACTATGCAGTTTTGAAGAAGATTCTGGTATGCACCAAAGTTGTGAAAGGGAAAACATTCACCAAAAGTTCTCTTATCTGGAACTTATTCTTAGATAGAAACAATTTAAGGACACTCAAGAGCAAAATGATAACTTTTCTTAAGAACAACTTTGACAGATATCTGTCAGAAGATATTTGTGAATGAGGTTCAAAATCTTCTGTTTAAAACAAAGCTTGATCAAGCTTTGGCATGATACAGTAAGCCAGGTAAACTTAATCAGGCTGCTCACATTTCTGATCGTTTGAAAATTATATTGCACCTTAGCTCCAACCTCATCTCCCCTCCCAGTTATTTTATACGCTTTAGGCGGATGCTGTGTGGTGGTGGGGCTGAGAGTAAGAGCACAGTCCTGGTACAGGGCAGTAGTGACAATGACAGAGCAGAGAGAGAGACACAATATCTGTCAGCTTAAGACGACCACCAAATCAGGAGGACACACTTTTCAGGTGATTGTGACAATGACGCATGTTGTGTGTGAAATCAGTGACGCTTGTGTGTCCTGAATAAGCTCACAGTTATTGCATGATGTATTTTGTTAAGTCAGTGTTAACTTTTGGTTTACACCTGAGACAACTGGACTGATCTATCTTTGGGATTTGTCATGTTTCAAATTCCACATCAGCCAACTTTCCCCATTGCTTCAGCTTTAACCTCTTTGGAAAGGAACAAGATGCACCTTCTAAAAATATGGCTTAATTTATTTATCTACATACCGTAATAATCTGACTGCAGAGTTGACTTATGTGAACAAAGTTTATCAAGGACTGTCTGTTTTACCATGATGCTGCCTGCTTTTCATGTCATATCTTGTTGGCATGATGTGAAAAGAAATCTGACTTTGCTGAATTTGAATCAGAAGTGTATCAACTCTGACTGATCAAGACTTTTGTTTAGAACCAGCCAGCAGAAACAAGTCATATGATATTAGGGAAATCAAATGGTTTTCGTGAATTATTCAAGTTTCACATGTAAAAGTATAAATTAAGGCACACTTGTGAGTCCAAACATTTGAGGGGGAGTGAACGAAAAAGTTATTGCGGTTGAAAAAGACAGCATCAAATATTAGATGTGTTTTTCGTAGTTTTATCCATAATTGTAAATGTCTTTCAGACGTATAGATTAGTGATTTGTGACTTTATAGGAAATGCTCATGAATATATGACTTTGCAAGCCAGATACACTCAACAATGTTAAAGATTAGGCACAGAAACTTTGCAAATCTATTGTCAAACAATATTTAACATTGATTGTTTGAAAAACCAAGCTTATCACAGCTGCATTTCACCCAAACATATCGCACATCCTCACAAGTTCTGCCCAAACTTCCAAAAGCTCTGAAGGTTTACTCTTTTTGGCGGACTTTCCCTTTAAGTTTTTGCCCTCCTGCAGAAAATTCCACCTGATAAAAATCTGTTTAGCACCGGCTCTTTTAAAGACAAGCCACTCGACTCTCACTGTGCACCACATCTTAACCGACCCCTTCCCCTCCCCCCAAAAATGTCCCCCTCTGCGAGGTGTAAGCTCCACAATACACACCCTCTGAACCCTTTAATGTGTGTGTGTGTGTGTGTGTGTGTGTGTGTGTGTGTGTGTGTGTGTGTATGTGTGTGTGTGTATGTGTGTGTGAGTAACAGATGAATCCATCTTGTAGAAAAAAGAAAAGCCTCGTCCAAACCCTGCTGTCCACAATCCACTGCTCCTGCCACTCTATCTGCTCACACACACACAGGCTCTGGCTGCGCAGCCTGCTCTGTGTAGATAAGCAGTGCAGTTGTGTAGTCAGTGAAGTATACCTGCACCCAGAGAGAGAGAGAGATTGATACGTACATATATATTTACTTAGAGTGAAGAAAGAGAAGGACGAGCGTGGGACAAAGAGGCAGAAGAAAGAGAGAAAGGTGCTCCTGATGTTATCTCTAAGTGAATATTTACTTCTCAGTGTGAAATATTCGCCTGCTGCTTCTCAGTGTGACGACACAAACACACACACATGCACGCACACACACATACTCTCTGCTTGCTTACTGCCAGGAGCCTCTTGAGTGTGTGTGTGTATTTACAGTTGATTTTCAGTTGATTTCACAACCTCTTTTATTAATCAAAGCATATTTGATCACGGTGGAAGTCCTAATCTCGCCCAGTGCGGTGTGAAAACATTAGTAAAAGATTAGTTTTTCATCAGGAAGTGATCAAACACAGAGACGGCTCTTTGTAGATGAAGCAGGTGAAGCTACAGGTAAAAAATCTGCTCTTGGCAGGGCCAGTTTAAGCACTGATCACTATTTCATATTAAAGGAGGTACAGGAACAAGGAGAACGCTGGCAAACTTATACCTGCCTTCAAAGATCTCCTTCATGTCCAGCTGACACTCACCTTGTCCGATCTGACACCCTGAAATGTATCGCCTCCAACCTGTATCAGACAGCTTAAGGATTATTTTTAGATAATGGAATAGAAGGTTTCATCAGGTTTCTAGGACATGGTATGCTTTCCTTTACAAAAAGAGATATCAGCCTTTTTCTAAAAAAATTCTGTCACAATAGTCCAAAGAACAGAGCTTTGGTCGGCCAATTTTCTGTCTTTTCTTAAGATAACAAAGCAATCACCTCCACTGCATTGATTCTTGGGAAAAGTATTTTTCTAGCCTTAAAAACCTTCTCTGTCTTAGCCATAGAGCTTTATGTCTTCAGAATTCATTCAAAAACATAAAAACATCAACTTTTGCATTGAACACCATGTGTTTTGTCAGCTTTTCTTTGTAATCTTTTAACCACAGGAACCCATTTAAGCCCATTGTAACTACATATGTACTCTGGTCTACTTTTGTATGAACCCAACAAATGTTTCTCTACCAGAGTCATCCTTTACGTCTCTTTCTCTGAGTGATATTTTGAATAACTGCACTGTGAGATCTGAGACACCTTCTTGTGCAACTTGGACACGTCATCAGGGATGAGCCAGGGGTCATCGCAGGAGGGTTGGAGTCACCAACTGGCAACCCAGCTGGGGGTGATCAGTCCCCGGCTTGTGTCCAAGTGGCCCCCTACTCCGGGGATTACCCCTTCAGATCTACAGCCACCAGGAGGCCATTTTTTCGCTGCTGCCTGAATGCACCCGGTGACTCCTCTGCACTGCAGTTCTTTCATACCAGGAGTTTTTAAAGTGAAATCAGAACAAGCATCAACATTAAAAACAGCCCTGTAGTGCTGGGAATGTACTAGTGAACACAATATAAATTTGTGATAAGTCTGCAGAGCAGGACATTCACATGTCTGACAACAGATCAGAACTCATCATGTTCTCAATACTCAATAAATCATCAAAATGTTTCACTTACAAGACTTCTTCATTCATCAACTCTTAAGTATCATTTCTGCAAGTTACCATCAAAGCAGAGCCACGTTTCCCAAAGCATCTTAAAGCGAGCACGTCAATAAAGCCTCTCATACACATCTCTTTCTGAAGCATCTTAACCCTGTGTAATGATCACAGATTATCAGGTTCCTCCTGCCAACATCCTAAAAAACCTATCAGCCGTGGAAGGAGCTGTGTAACACATCACATTTTTCAACTCGTCTGACAAAGTAACAAAGACAAGCTCAACCAGGATGCAAAGCTAGCCTCTGATATTTAAATCAGGAGAGAAGTTGATAATGGGTGTACAATTTTGCTTGCAAATATGCTCAAATATGATTTCCATAGTAATGTTCATAAGTGGGTCTGTAATTATGCTTATAATAGAACCCAATATGTACGTCATGAGTGTAGTCATGTAGTCATGAGTCTAAAATAAGTAAAATCCAATATGGTGTACCTCAAGGATCCATTTTAGGACCATTGTTGTTTCTTATTTACATTTTAAAAAATGGGTTTCAGTATCAACAATTCAGTCCCATTGCTTTGCGCAGATGACCCCACCTATTTTTTGGCCTCTAATAGATACTTTACTCTCATTAGAGAGTTCAATTAAAACCATATTTCATTAAATTTGCAAGGTTTCACTGGTATAAAACCAATGTTATTAGAGGTTAAAGGTCAGTGAAATATCTTGATATCAAACAGAACAGGCTGAAATAGCTGAACGACAATGACAATGTCTTTATAGTATCACTGGAGATCCTTTCACCAGCTCTACTGCCATTGCCTGGATTGCCAGGATGTTGCTCCATTTTTCCCTTAAGATGGTTAGGGCCAAGTAGCTCCTCAGGCTGCTCCCACATCGGTGCCGACTAACTGTCATTGCATTGTCAAGACCAGCCTGAGATGGAAACTAACTTTTTTTTAGATATACCTTCTGCTGTTAGCTACTTTTGTCTGACTGACTGTCCTGACCTTACTTTGATTTTGTCATCTCACTACATCCAGCTCCCATCACTTATCCTTGTTTTTATTCTAGTGCACGTATAGAGTATAGAGACCAGATACCAAATGCCACAGATTGAAATATTTCAATGTCCATTAACCTCCAATAACATCGGTTTTATAACGAACAGGCAGAATGTCCTTTACTGGATCTATGCAAATCATTTTCAGGATCATTTCTTGCTTTCTAGGTGTGTCAAGAAAAAGTAGCGGCAGACAAAAAAATAGTTAGAAATGTGTTGCGGATGACTTGTTTTTGGAAGAAGAGTAAAATGTCCTATTCGATCTACACTTTCATCTTCAAATCATCAAATAATTTTTAATGATCTTTGTGAAGGTGAGAAAGAAATGGTCATCCTTTGTCAGGTTGACACTGAAGAACGATCACAAAGAATGTTTTCATCAGAGAATAATTGGAAATCTTCACATACAGCTCTAAATATCTGTCTCTAACAAAAACAAGTCTTACCAATTCCTTTCTCTTTTCTTAAAGCTCAACACACAAAAAGATTTATTCCTCATTTATTTTTCTTTATTCTAGAGATTGGAACAATTCAGAACAAACTGACAGTTTAATTTTCAATTTGTCTAATGCATTCCTTCTGCCAAAACTGTGGAAATTAAAAAAAAGGAAGCAATGAGGGTAAACATGTGCACCAGATGTTTTCTTTGTTCACATTAGAAGAAAAGTTGTCAGTTAACCACTGTTGGTTTTCAGTAGAGAGATGCTGTGTTTCTGCTTTTTCTGCAGGTAACAGGTAGAGACAGAGAAACTGGAAAACTTTTATAGAATATAAAACTCTTAAAGAAACATCATGACATGAAGACATCATTTCACCTGACGGTTTGGAAATCAGCTTTGATATGTTTGCACTTAGAGCTTTAAGTGTTGAGATTTATGTAGTTTTTAGTGACAGCACACATCGTTGAGTTGCATACAAGATGATTCAGATTCAAGAGTGTAAAATTGAATTCAATTGAATTCATTTATTTTACAGGAATGATGCAATTTAACATTTAGAAACACGGTTTTAACGATCGTCCTGATTGGGCCTTTGTATTTACAGTGTACTTATTTACAGTATTTGGTTTCATTAGACCATGTAACACCATAGATGTCAATATATGATAGAAAACGAAAAAGACACTGGCTCTTACATCACTACAGATCTTATTTGTGAAATTCCATGTATCAGGGACTACGTTTATTTCAGTAAGTGTATTACATAATTAAAATTAGAGAGCTGACTGTCTAAAAGATGCACATGCACCAAGCGGCAACCTCCAGTCTCAAAATATGATCCCATGCAGAAGTGTTATAAACTGTAATTCATCGAGCATCCGCTTGAGGCTGGCTGCAGAAACACCGAAAACCACATACACACCAATTAAAAAAAGACGATCTTTACAGCAGAAATAAACATGTTTACAGCCTGGTTCAAAACAACGGCTTGTGTCTACGTAGCTAATTTCTCTATTGGCACACACTGTACAGGGGGTGAATTTTTTTCTAACGCGCCAGTTCAGAAGATCTTAACATTACGAGTTTTACCCATTTAAGGACATGACTGACTTGATTGACAGGCGGGAACACATAGCTGTAGCTGTTGGCTAGGAGGCTCAAACCCCGCCTCTTTACCTCACACTAAGTTTGGTTGAGTTACGCATTTCCAATATGGCTCCCGCCGACAATTGGCTTCAAAACAGCGCTCAGGAACAGATGGGTGACGTCACGGATACTACGTCCATTATTTATACAGTCTATGGCATGCACACATGACATATGCGATGGTCAAACGAACGTAGTTCAGGGGCTTGCTTGTTGATGAATTTGAAAAGTTATTTGAGAAAAAAAATGTAGGCATAAAGACATCAAAACTTAAAGGATTGTATTTATTTTGTGTGGCGATGATGCCAGTGGACAGGTGAACATTGTGTTACCTAGTGCACAGAACCAACAGTACTTCAATTTGATTTTAAAAATATCATCTTGGTTTGTCTTGGTTACATTAAAGGTGTCTAAATATTTAGTTTGGTGTTTGAACTTTGTGTTTTTGTATGCTGTGTTTAATTTTTATATTGCAAATGGAGCTGCTGTGATGCAAGTCAAATTTCAGACAACTTATTAATGTGCAGGAAAAGATGAGTAGAGAGGTAATCTGTACCACTTTGTCCTCTGGGGGCGCTAAATTCTGAAAGTTGGTCACATGAGCTTTGATATGTATTATCTCAGCCATTCCATATAAGTTAGTAGGCTTAATTAATAATTTAATATTTAATTTATGTGCCACAAATTCATGAAGGACCGAACATTAATTACCGTAACTCTCATTCCCATCATAATCACTATCATCCTCCCTGTGATCCCCCAGGAAGGCCTCAGACAGCGATACACAGCAGTGGCTCTATGTGAGGAAAAGTTGTTCTTCAAGGTCAGCCATGTTAAACAGAGGGAGGAGAAAAAGTGCCGACGCATCATTCTGACAGAGGAACAAGCCGCACCTAATGCAGACTGCTGGCTTTTTGTTTACTGATGTTTTGATTAAAATTCATGGAAACAAACAAAGCAACAAGGAGCAGGCTTTGAACAGCATCTGCAGCAAAGCCTGTTCTCCCACAACCTCAATATCCAGAGATAATAGATCTGATTCTAGATGCATTTTACCACGTTGTCTTTGTGCGTGTGTGCATGTGTGTGTGTGTGTGTGTGTGTGTGTGTGTTGTTGGAAGACCTCTTTTAAAGCAGAGTTATTATGTATTTATGTGTGTGTCAGACGAAGCTGTGCGTGCATGTCTACAGCTACATCGTTTGATTTGCACTAAGTGGAAATGAATAATGCGTCCACTCATCGGCTGATTTTGCATCTGTGAAAGAAGAACTGCAAACATTGCACACAGCATTTTACAGAACTACACACTTAAAGGGTTCCATTGCTATATCAGGAAACACAGCTAACTTACTTTCTTGTCTAACAGCCTTTTACTGATACTAAAAGTGCTTCTAGAGTAGCTGAAAGTCTCTACGCACATCAGGGAGAAGGAAGTGGAAATCAATTCCCTTTTTAAACAGCAGAGGGCGCTATCTTTCTTTGCTGTCTCTTGTTGGACGTCTTTACGTGTCTTACAGCCGTAGCTGAAAATAGGTGAACACACGAGATGACAGCAGGTGAGGAGCTTTAACTTAAGTGCAACGTCAGTGTTTCCCACATAGACAATATCTAGGCGGCCAGACAAAAATTATTTGACCACTGTTTTAGCAATTTTCTTTTTATAATCCCAGAAACAGCAGTCCACATATTGCATAGTTAGTAGGCCTAGCCAGCAGTGTGCATGTCTTTGACTAGGGTAAGTCAGAACTGATGTCACTCAGTACGTTCTAAGCTATTAGTGTAGGACTGCGGTGAATGTGATATGTAGTGTAAAAACACTTTAAGTGGTTACAAAGACTATAAAACTGCTAGTCCATTAACCATTTACTGTCAACTCTTCGCTTGCATGTGGCGAGTAGTGTCATTTTAAAAAGAGAAAGAAGCAACTGCAACTTAATAAGAGCTTATGCTTCTTTAAGGGGCATTAATAAATGTATATTTCCTTACGGTTAATAATGTTTTTTTATTCCCATGTACACCTGTAATCTTACCATCTAGCTGAAGTACCTTTTGCATCCTGTCAAATTAAAAGCAATTTTTTTTTAACAAAATAGGAAGTGATGTGACCAAGACTAAGGCAGAAGAAACAGGCAAAATAAAAGCATCACAGGCAACAGATTTATAAGGGAATCTCCTCCTGAGAGCTTGAAGAGAAACTAGTTTAACAAATAAACAAACTATGTCTTAAACTCAGCTTTCTCATTGGTATCATATCATGATTTTGTATCAAATTTTACTCAAGCTATGTCAGGCTGTTGAAGCCAGTGCTAGTCAATTAAGTGTTTTGTTTGTTTTGCATGGAGGTTCATTTGCATAGAAAGGGGTCTGTTTTGCTCCAAATGAATGCATGCAAACTACACTGTCGCACAGTGACGATTCTGGCTCAGCACAGCAGTTTGTGATGCATTTAGCCCTTTAGATCCCAATTAGACCATGTCTTTTCAGCTCACATGCGCAGGTTAAGCCGCATAATCATTTCGTGAATCAGGCCCTCGGTGTTTAACACACAGGACACATTCGGTGATCCTTCTCCTCCTGTTTAAGTTATTTAAACATATCACTATGCAGTAAATAAGAAAAAAATAAACAGGTCTTCTTTCATTTATCAGATTTTCTCACATGGATTCATGAGAGACCTCCTTTAAATCTCAGGAATGTCTGCCTTTTATTCTCCTCACTGAGCAGCTATTCATTTTTCTGTTCTTTGACTCTAACAAAAACGCTCATCAAAACTCTGATTGTACAGGGTCTCTTTGTCACACTCTTCCCTTGAGGTTTGGTGAATTCTTCAGTCAGAGTATCTCAGCAAAAACTGGATCAGATAAAATGAATTTTAATGGAGCTTTGTTTATTTCAGCTCTGAGCTTTGGCATTACAAAGATTTTTGTCGGTTATAATAACAAGTTTTATTTATTTATTTATTACACTGTTGTAGGAAACCACTATTACAGACAGTTTTATCATTATGTCTTCTCCTTGCTTATGGCATGACTGTTATGTTAACATCCAGTTTGTGAACGCTGCCTGTGAGTGCTTGGTAACTCACCATTTTTGTAGAAGCACTAATTTGAGAGGATACATTTTCTTTGTTTCTTGTGTAACCAGGCCTTGCTAAAACTTTAAAGACTTCCCATCAATGTTTGCTTGAACATGACGTGCAATTGGCGATTTGAGAGCAGTTTGAAAAGGTTAATATTTTGCAAAGTGCAAATAAACCCAACCACACCCACCTGAAGGGGAGGGGCTGCTTCTTTGGGCTGGTTTGCCCAAACGGCTATAAACCAAAGACTGTAAGTGAAGCCAAAACATTTAGAGCTCTATCTAATGGTTAGCTGCACATAGGTGATTAAGCCCTCCTCTTCCATGGTAACAGATGAGGCATGGGTCAAATTATAAAATCAAATTACACATCAAATAAATAGTTCTCAAACATGCTCTTTGTCATTATAGTTTGTTCTTATCATGATAACTTCTTTCCAAGGGTTTATTTTACTGACAAATTTAGTTTGATGAATGACTAATGAGACTCCTGCTGCATTGTGTACACCAGATTATCATAGTAAAGGAGGATGGGTGACAGGAAACGTAACAAACACTAAGAAAAGAGTCATTGAACTTTCCATCACCATTGCTTCAAACCCATACAAGGATCTGTTCTGCTGGGGACTGTGCCCACCTGAGGGATCATTAAGGGCTTATCCTTTGTTTTGGTTAGCAAAAGAGGTGGGACATCAAAACCAAGGCCCCATCCAACCAATCCCTACTGTACAGACTCAAGCTAAGAAAAATGTCATTGCGGGGGCCGTTTTGGTGTCTTGTTTGTACAGCTGACAGTCTATGGTTAGAACTAAATCTTTGATCATGTTAATCTGGAGAGAGTTTATTACAACTTTATCATCACCTCATCGCTGCCTGGGTGAAATAAAGTGTAGACTGTATGAGTCCAGACAGAGTATCTATCACTTTCCGCCGCTCTAACAATCCATGGTTTTCTGTACCAGACTTTTTCACATCACTCTCTGTCTCAGCATTGTTCTTACTCCCCTCTCCAACTTTTATCGCTGACTGTCCTCTCCCCATCCATCTCAATTCACTGCTGTCTTATCGTCTTCCTGAAGTAAGTGTCTGATACCAGTTTGTCAGGGCTGAATGACTGATTACAGAAGAGGCCAGAGGTGGACATTTATCATATCAACATCACTGAAGTTCTCTTAAAACCCAGTGCCACCTAAGTTTCATCCCTTCTTCTCTATCCTTCTTTTCTTTGTTGCTTTATTCTTGGACATGTTTGTGAACTTTCTATCTTACTTTACTATCGTACTTTGGTAGAACAGTGCAGTGCAGTACAAACATCAGAAGCTACTGATGCATGGAAAAATATCATAAATCAAACTCTTGAAAAAACTTTAGTCCATTAGTCTGTAATCGTTCTCTAGATATTTGTTTATTTTCTTTCTCTTTTTTAGATTTTTTTCTGACATTTCCATTAAAGGAACTGATGGCAAGACAATATTTTGCCTATAAGAGTCTCTCCATTTTGTCCTTAACCTCTGTTCTGCATACGAATAGGTGAGTGCATCCAAAACTCAAACCCAATCAAAACCAATTTCACACATAATTACCCATATCATTACAGAAACAAAGTGAGGAGGTGCACAGAGGTCTGGGGGATGTGTCTTTAAATACAATGACACAATCTGCTGTACATCTTTGGACTATTATAGCCTAAAGCAGACATAAACAGATGGAAGACACAAAACATATTTCCATGTTATTGTGAGATTTAAAGTGACTGCTACTGCTATGACACAGCATTAGTTCCATCAAAGCTGTGACACTGTAAAATGTGGATAAAAAAACAGATTTTGATGCTTTGCAAAACAAGCCAGGTGGTCCCACTCCTCTTTGGAGCTGAGGCGTCCATCATTTCCTGAGATACTGTCAAATTTTGATTAGTCAGACCGCAGGGTAGTTTTCAACTTTACCTCAGTCAATCTTAAATGAACTCAGGCCCAGATAAGACCCAAGCATATCTTTATTGTGTTTATATCTGGTTTTCTCTTAGCATGGTACGCTTTTAACTTACATTTGCGGCTGCAGGGACAAACTGTATTGACAGACGATTGTTTCCGGGTGGGATTTTGAGTCAATGCAGTGGTTTCCACTACAGAGTCATGTCTAATTGAAACAAAGTGACACATTAGCCATGCCTAGTCATGTTGCTAACCTGAAGCAAATTATCCTGAATGTGAGAGATGTTCCTCCTGGTGTTTTAAGCATCACACTGTGTTTTTTTGACCTTGTTCCATTTTTTGTAAATGTGTTTCTGGCATCAAATTTAAAATTAACATTCATCTTTAATTAAACAATAAAAATGTTCACTTTCAACATTTCAGTTTTTTTCTATTTTTGAACTATTCAAATTATATTTTCATCAACATTTTACTCAGCATCCCAACTTTTTGGAGTTGGGGTTGTACATATAAGACCGTAAGAACACTTTAGTACAAGCATGAAGTCGGTTGTGCTATATTCATTCCAAGCATTACATCAGCCTTCAATGACAAAGTTAATCCAGTCCATGAATAGTGCCTGGTCACACTTGAGTTTGTACATTTGAGACTGTCATTAAGTTCCTCTGTGAAAGAATCATGATGTAGTTTATCAATTTTGTTTTCCACAAAAAATATGTAGAGTCGTTTGTGATTCTGAAGTTTCTTTTATTTATTTAACCAGGTAAGAGACTCATTGAGAATTAAAACCTCTTTTTCAAGAGTGACCTGGCCAAGACGGCCAAGAAGTATTTGCAAACGATTCTCATCTATTTTCTACACAATTTTCAAAACAGGAGACCAGCTTTTTGACTGATTAATCTAAGGCGACGGTTTCCAGGAAATTGGTATCATGATAACCTGTCCCATTCCTCACTCTTATACCAAGCTCTCAAGGACTCTCTCACTGAATGCATGATGTCACTTAAGTCTGGGAGGGTTGGGCTGTAGAGTGAACATTGGGATAGGGCCAAGGATTTGTCAATCGATCTCATTGCTTGTTATAGCATCTTTGACCTTAGCTATTTTCTTCTAGGTTGTCTTTACTTTAGTACCACATAGCCAACTTTTGTCAGCTTCTTTTCCTCCTTTTCTTTGCAGATTCTTTCTCAAGTGCCAGTATCAGCTCAAGTTTTCTTTCCCCTGATTCAGCCCTGATGCTTCTCCAAACCCGGGACACATGTTTAATTGAGTATGCACACTTCCCATGTGTCTGTCGTTCTCCCTGCTCTCGTGTCAGCACACCCTGTCAGCGTTCCTGTCCATGTTTTTTTACAGCAGCACTCTTTTCTGTATCAATATTGGTTCTAGATGACGGCGGGACAGCTGCAGATTCACCGTGTCGACTTTTTTGCAACACTAATCTGATGCAAATGTAATGCTAATGTGGCAGCGGCGGTGAGCCTGGAGGGAGTTAGAAGATTTGATGCTGTCATAGTTAAAAAAAAAAGTGCCAGTTTGGATGATGCTGCTCGTACTTTTATTTGAATTAAATTAATGCACCCCACATGGTTCATTAGCGTTTTGTGCTTGCAATTTTGAACTTCCTTACTTTTCTACTTCACAAACTAGATCATTTCAGATTATGAACTCAAGTTTTGAAAGAGTTGTGAATGTGGGAGTAGAAAATATTAAAGCTTTCTTGTTGGGGTTTTAAAATTTGCCTCTGATGATGTGCATGGCCTTTGATAACAGAAGCCAGTGCATATAATGATGTACCTTCATTTAACAGAGAGAGGGGTATTTGGCACACACATTTGCTAATTATTCACAGACAGAAATTTGGCATACACATGTGCTAATTATAAGTGCTTTTAGCTATAGTACTATCAGAGAATTAGCATAATGTCTCCCTGGTGGCCATTTTTAAAATGGCTGCCAAAACTACTGCAGGGTCGGAGCGGTCTAGTTAAAATGACCGTAATTAAACTTCACAGAAAGTAATCACCATGATGGATTACAATATGTAGAGGTATAGAAAGATAAAATAACCCTATTATTTTCAAATCTATGATAACTACAAGAGAATGTTGTCATGAAGGGACTTCAAACTGCTTGTCCACCATAAGGTTGATGTACAAAGCCCTATAGGAATCAGACCGAATCAATTTCTTTAACAGTGGAAAACAGATCAAATCAGATTATTGACCACTTCCAATTAGAGTCACAATAGGTCCAAAGTATTGCTTAATTACAGAACATATTTCAAAAAGAACAGATGCTAATTATGGGATTGCATTGTATTTAACTTTTATCTTTTGTGCTACAGTGGAATTCAGCATAAATTACAGATATTCAAGCATCACGCAAAACAACAAAAAAGCTTTTGAGAATGTATATGTAGGAGGTAAAATTCAACCATATTTTAAAAACATCTGTATACTGTCAGACAAACAATCAAACCTGTTTGGTCTGTTTATTAATCAGCTGATGTTAGTCCTGTAAGAAACAATAGACATTTGAATACATAATGCTGTCATGTTACCCATACAAGGGAATGGTAATCCACTAAGGGCCCGATCTACTAAAGGTTTGCGTGTATAAAAACAAGTGCAAACTTGATAGCGCGCGCAAAGCTGACGTACTAACCGGGAGCACCGAGGATGCATCTTTCAAATGAGCAAAATAGCACTCGCAAATCATTTAGCGTGTTTGCCTTCATGAATATGCAAAATACATGTAGATCATCAGGACGCGCAAAATACTGGGAGGAGGAGATGCGAATGTAATCATTTAGCACACGCAATGTGATCTATCAAACCTGAAGCAGATAGCGAGCGCTGTTTTTGCGTCTATATTTAGCACGTTTGAAAGGCAGGTGCAAACTGGCACAGCGTTACGCACACATGGCTGCGGTCACTGTAAAGCTCATCATAACATCGCTTTACAACATGCCCGCAAAAGCTGGGCTTACAAGCATTACTACATGTTTTAGTCAATCAAACCAAGAGAACAAAATAATAATAATAAAACAACACAAATTCAAAGCAATTCAGCACCACGGATAGCGACCGCATCATTCTGACACCCACTTTAACTTTTTCATATAATGAGAGCACAGTAGGTCACTGTATCAACAGATATACAGTTTAGTAAAATTGGCACAGCGGCCCACATCTTCACATTCAAACAAAAAATCTATATGAAGTACTCGGCCTACTCACCACTGTTTGGACGAGCCTTAAGCTCCGCGGACTTGTCCACGATGCACTGTATGTCCATTTTCTTTGATCTGTCATTCTCAATAGATAACAAGACATGTCTACTCAGTCTATTCTGTCCCATCATGCTCATCAAGGGGTTTTTAGTTAGTTTTAACTTGGAGAATGAGCGCTCACTGAGCTGCGCCAGGCAGCTCTGCGTAACTCCTCATCTCGTGCTTGCAGCAGTGTGTTTGGGTGAAATGACTCAAACATGTTCCCAGTTCCATTTAAGCTGGTGAATCTTTGGGACAGTTGCTGGATGATGATATCAGGCATTAAAAACGTTCACCCGAAAGTTGCTCCCTGGGACAGTGAGGCGACTGTCTTCATCCAAGTGATACCTAACTTTTCTAGAGCAAGAGTGGCAGACTAAGCCTCATCAAATCGCTCTCTAAACTCCATCAAAACACTGATTGTGTTTTGGAGTAGAGTAGGAGCATTTATTTCATCGGCAGATCTTCAGTTTTTTCTCACATCATTCACCTTTTCACAGATGGCCTCCCAAATCGCGTTTCTAACGCTGAGATGTCTCTGCTGGTTTATTTCCCTCCTCCAAAAAGACCTCCAACTCCATGGCTTCAAACTTCATTTATACATTTTAACTCTCCATGGTGACGATAGCACACGTAAAATCCTCGTAAAATAGGGCGGTCCGCACCACTTTTGCACTAGTTATTATTTGCGCACACAGTCTTAGTAGATCACCCGCAACACGCCCAGAAATAACACGTGCAATATTATTATTTGCACACGCAAATTAGCGCTCGTTATTTGGGATCTTAGTAGATCAGGCCCTAAGAATGGACTGTGGTCGCTGATAGCACCGTAAGTTGTACATTATTTGGCCACTATCTGCTCTGTAGTGTAGGTAAAAGTATTTTGTTTTGAGGATATTCCAACACTGGACATTCCACACCCACTAAGATTTGCAGTGCGTCTTTGTGCAGTTTGCTCTTGTTTTTTGTCTGTTTGTGGAGACGAGCTGTCAGCATCTCCACTCTCTGCGGCACACAGAGCTTTATTCTCATCCTGATAGGGCTCAAATCTGTCCTTTAATAAACTGCTGAATGTGAAGAGAGCACTGTTTATCAGTTTATTATGATGACTTTTGGCAGAAAGTTTAGGTCTTGTTCAGATAGAGAAAATTAATCACAACAGACACATCTTGAATATTGGCTCAAATCAAGAAACTTTTTGCTTGTAATATCTTGGAAAATAACTATTATCTTGACTTGTTATTTAAATGTGGCTTATATTGGGTGTTCGGTTGAGATTTCTTAAAGTTTATTTTCAGGCTTTTAGAGCCAATGGACTGAATCGGAAACTAGCAATTATAATGTGAGAATCAGAATGAAAAATGAGTTTAAGGGAGGATTCTTTCTGGTTATGAGACATGTAGAGCTGCCCGCTTTGCTCTGACAACTGTTTCTGTCTCACAGACGTCAGCTCATAGCTGAGAATCCATGTTGCTCAGTTGAACCTCGAACCTCGGACGTAATTTAATGCAAAACCAGTTTTTGTGTCACTTGTTAAAATTTCAGTCAGTCTTCAAATTGGGTGTGGGCTCAGAAAAAGGTGATCCACACATTTCAGATTAAAATGCCGACAGTCAAATAAAATCTTAACAGCTTGTACATGCTTCAAAATGATCCATAGAGCCAAAACTCAGCTAGATAAATCAACATGCCGCAGTATTTCCATATAAATGTTAAAATACACAAATGTACCATCCAACAAAGTAAAAAGAAAATTCTGGCTTTAGCTGTTCATATAAAGATTACAGGGAAACTCTGCAGGAGATTATGAGCCCCACATTAGCAGCAGATAATGAAGGTGTGAAATCAAAGAGCTGCTTAATGAAACGAAGGTGCACCAGATATGTATCATCACACCTTAGAAGACGTCTACACTCTGCTAAGAATTCAAGGCCAAAATAATTACCCTTAAACAAGAAAGTAGAAAGTTTAACTTCCTCCCTTCAGGAGCTGCTATAATGACTACATGATATGGTAATTAAAAGATGATTAAAGATTAGGAGTTTCGGTAATTACACCTTAAACTGAGCTAATGGAGCAATCAGAGAAAATTTGAGATTGTGAGGTTTTTTTTGTCCCTTCTACAATTTTTTTTAGCTCCAAGGCGGCATATTTCGTATCGGTTTCTTGTTTTTTCAAATAATTATTTCTATGTATTTTGAGCAAAAAGGGGAGCGAGGAAAAAATCGGTGCAATCAGAGGTACATTTCACCCAGCTCCTTCATACTACACTTTGCTTTTCTGCATTTCTTACAGAGAAAAAAAATAAATCCGTTGACCACATACACACATACATCTGCACAAAACACACACAAGTTCACACAAAGGACCTCTACTAGAAAGGCGACATAAACAAAGATGTCAGCCAAGCACAGTGCAGATCAGGCTTTATTTCGATGTCAGTCTCCCTCTCTCCTTTATTCTGTCCAAACACACAAACACACACACACACACACACACACACACACACACACACACACACACACACACACACACACACACACATACACACACACACACACACACACACACACACACACACACACTCACTCCCACTTCCACACTTACCTCATATTCTCTGGGTGTGGATAAGGCCTTGTCCGGTTTAACCTTATAAAGCTCCATGACAGGCTGCTAAAGGCTTTATGTCAGGCTCTAGCCTGTAAAACTCTAGTTGACAAAACACACACACACACACACACACACACACACACACACACACACACACTCGTAGATACACACCCTCACACTGAGGCCAGGAGGCATGCACAAAAAGACACACAAAGACTCTGATTAGCATACATAAGACACAGTCTCACACACACACACTTTCATTTGCACAGTCATGCACACACTGTCAAGTTTATAAGGTTGCAAGCATGATGGGACGTGACATGGTGAAGTGCAAAGTCAAGACTAGTTTTACACCCACAGGTGGGGCTTAGGGAGCTGAGCTGATACGGGTGTAAGGCTTTTTCTAGGCCACACATGTCACGTCAGAGTCTCGCTCACCAATACTGAAATAAATGTCTGCACTGGTTCTGTTTTTTCTATACATTTCAGAGTTTAAAGCAACAACTGAGCTGATAAACTTTCAGTGCTGTGCATTGTATTTTGTTCTATTCATTCAAAATTGAAGATCTTAATTTGTCACATGCTCATACAGAAGGGCCGTTTGGATGATTGTGGTCAATTTTGACAAACATTTGCGTTTTTTCTTGTTATTTTAAGTATTTTTAATGTGTTAAACTTTGTATCAGGGCCTGTGGTGACCGGGGGTGTTAATTGCACAGGCAGTGCCTATTATCTACACAAAACCAATTCAGGAAAGTGTTTTCAGTGCTCAGCGTCCTGAGCACAAATCACCCTTGCCATTAGCTGGCCTTTGTTGCTATGCTCACAGAGCTAAAGGAATACCATCACACTCAATGTCAATTCTCCATCACCAACCAATCAAAGTCAATAAGGGGCAGGACTTCGTACAACAACTTTGTCTACAACAATGTCGGAAGTCTGTACAGAAGTGAAACTGACCACATTTATATTTCTATATTTCAATGTAGCTAAAGCAAATGCTACTGTTTTACACTGTCTTTGTGAAGTGCCACATCTAGACACATTTTGACTGAGGGGGCTAAATTGTAGCACTAACTTAAAAAAGGGATGGCATGGAGTATGTGTTCTTATAAAACCAATGAATATCATTTATTTACCCTTTCCATATCTACTTTAACACACAAATGTTACATTCCTGCACATATTTATTTGCTTATACCATGTAACACAACAAAGTGGCAACATTTCAATGATTCTCAAATTTTTAAAGGACTCAACTAAAAGATGTTGGCCTTTATCCAAAGTCATGATTTAAAGCACTAACACAATGATACGTTCTACATTGAAAAGTAAAGCAAGCTACCAGCGGGCTGTTGCTACACAGCCATAATGGTTCATTCAACTTAATTCCTGCCTCCAACAAAGCCAAGAGCCAAACATAGTTTTGAAATTTGGGGTGGCACTGGTGATGGCCACTCAGGTCTCAAGGAAGGCCAGCCCAAGCCATCAATCTGGACACGCTTCTGCATGGGTGTCGCCAGGGCAAAAAAGAGTGTTAGTGGACACAGGCCATAACAATTACTGTATGTTGCTTGTTTGTTTGTCAGAGACTTTAACTGCTGCTGCCTGTCTTGGCCAGTATACTCTTTAAAACCAGACTTTCAATTCTGACATGTTTACTTTACTTGTCTACTGGTGAAATGATATAGGTTAAAGAAGGTTAGAATAAAAAAGACTGACCACGAAAAATGTTGTGGTCAGTAAGGCTTTGTGTGCTCTGAGGACGTCTAAAGCAGATTTGGAACTATTAACTCAAATCATTACACACTTACTTGATAGCGTATATAACTGTTTGTATGTAAAACTTTAAAGAATAATAACATAAATATATATTTTCCACACTTCTTTGGGTAAGAACATTAAATAGTGATGTTTATTTTTGTAAAGAGTGCATCACTGCGTCACCAGCGAAAGGTCAGCATGGTGTCAAGCCATTTCACTCTTGTAAGGTTAGAAAATCCTACTTTGACTTTTCTCTTAGCAGACATATGTTGCAGCCAACATAGCAGATACAGGCTCAACCATTACGGATAAAAGGTACTAACAGAACCATGTTATACTTTCTATTTTGATGCTAGACCACTTGCAGTCTTTAAACTCGCATAAATGGAGCCATATAAGCAACACAGCAGGGGTTCAAATGTAGAAAGGTTAAAGCAACTCACTGGAGCCTGCTTTTGTAAGTAAGTTAGACACGGCTAAAGTACTTGGGTTTACAACGCAACCATATCAGGCGAGATGTTGTAGTGGCCAACTAATACATGCAAACACACATTCCTGGTACATTACATGGTGATTTAAGCTCCCCCCTGTTTAAAGCCTATTGCCATGACCGAAGATACAAAAAATAGTGCTTTAAAGTTGAGTTGCTGCACTAGTGCCTAAAGCAACAGGCCTTCAACTAAACTCATTTGCATTGCTTCAATGCAGGATTGTATTTGTGTGAATGCTGACTTACACTGAAGTGATGGCAGGTATTCCAAATGACCCTGAAACTAAATTGTGGTGTTTTTGAAAGCTGTATGGAACTCCAGCATTGGCATTGGTTGATTCTGAGACACCCTGTTCATTGGCATGGTATCAAGAAATTCCTGCTTTACTCATAATCTATGCACGGTTTCTGCTGCATGTTCAAAGACAGATTTATGAAACGAAATCTTAGCAAGTTCTTCCTTTCAGCCATGCTATGTGAAAGGTTCAATACTCCACCTCATGGGCATTGAGACTGGCATTGGACAGAAATTGTGAGGTGCATAGTTCTCAAGTCTTTCAAAGGAATATTTGGGTGGAAATTTTTATGACAAATGGTAAAGACGACATGGATTATCAAAACTCTACTCAAACAAGTTATAGTGGTATTTCTATTTTAGTAGGAGTACTTCCTCACAGATCTTTGAAAAGCTTGGAGGACTTTGGACTTCAGTCTGCATCAATAAGTTTTAGGATTTTAGGCCCATCATTTTTTCAAAACTATTTGAAACATGACATGGCTGGTTAGCTGACTAAACTTGTTCTTTGCAATAATGTCAAATTTCATTGACATCATGTCAACTGTATGTAATGTTATTGCCTTTGAAACCTGCTATAAAATTATTAGCTTTCAGGCTAAAAGCTAAGCTGAAGCATTCAATGAGCTGGACCCACTAGATATTAGGGGTGCAACAATACATGTATCTGTATTGAACCGTTCGATATAGTGGTTATGGTTTGGTACGCCCTATGAACTGAACAATACGCAATTTTATATTTATTTTATCAGCTTCTGACAAGGCGCTCTGTGCTGAAAGTTCAGGGGATCTGGGCTCGACTCCTCCAGGCTGCATTGTCGAGTGCAGGTCCACTGAACTGCGCGCTCCTCCCACATTCATGCAGTCCAAGCTGGTCACGTTTGTTTCAACTGTGCTTCATCTTGAAAGATATATTTCACCATACGACACGTATGTGTGTGTGAGCGCCCACATGAGAGGGAAGCACGAGTGTCCTCTTTGGTTGCAGAGCAGAGTTGTTCCGTGGTCCTGTAGTGATAGACCGGGTGATGTGTTTTTAAAGTGCGTTTAAATACATTACTTGCGGTCTTATACTGCATGCTGTGTAGACTTCAGCCTAATACCGGACAGTGTTTTCCCTGCCGTTATATCGGGTGCGCAACAGCCAGGTCCCGCCCCCCCCCCCTTGGAAGTTAAGGCAGATGCGCACCCAGATGTGCACGCAGACAAACAGACAGACAGACAGACAGACAGACAGACAGACAGACACACACACACACACACACACACACACACACACACACACACACACACACACACACACACACACACACAACCCTGCCATGCACAGCAGAACATGTGTCAGGTATAACTAACCCTGATACATTTAATTTAATTCAAAAACTGTGCTTTAGAGCTGAAACAAATGTTGGTATTTTCAATAAACTACAAGGAAAAAAAAAGGCATGGAAATTTCTCTTTTTCTGTATTGTTGCGTATCGAACCGTGACAAAAACGTATCGAACTGAACCGAGCCAGGGATTTTGTGTATCATTGCACCCCTAGTAGACATATCTTCAAGTTGCAGCTTTTATCTGATCTATTTACTGGATAGATAAACATGCTTCCAATGTACTAGTACCTTATTGGATGGGAAGATTTTTTTCAGATGTGTCAAACTCTCAAGGATGAGCAAAGAATTGCAATTAAGGCTTGATAAAAATTTAACATTTTGATAGCAATCACATGAAAAATCAACTACTGTGGTTTTAAGGTACACTTTTAGAGCCGTTTTGAAGGCCTTCCAAAGACCACCTGCCCTGAATGTCTGGCCTCTGAGTAATTATTCATGAAAATGCTGAATCAGTCTCTGACAAGACAAAAGAAAGACGACTTCAAAAGATTTTTCTGTCCCCGAATATTAAATCAACATTGAATTCTTACGTATGAACACAGCTACAGCTGATGAGAGCCGGCATGTCATTATAGTGGATTGTGTTCAACCTGCTTTTGCTCACCATACAGACCATTTTGTCCCTGCAGACACCAATTTCTCCAGATTCTTTATTGGTCAATACAGCTCAGACTATAAATAATAATTTATCAAAGACTAAAGGGCACCCGTTACAAAAAAGAAAAAATACTCTTCTTTTGATGTGAGGGACAACGATTAAACTTTCTGCCTTGATTAGATTTAAAAAAAAATAAGAAATGTGCTTTTCTTGACGCATATTGGTGACATTTTGTAACTAAGCGAGCACAGACATGATGGTGTGTTTGTGACTGTGTGTGTGTGTGTGTGTGTGTGTGTGTGTGTGTGTGTGTGTGTGTGTGTTTGTGGGCGCGCGCAAAGAAGTTATTTCTCGTGCTCTCTGCAGCGTCTGGACAGGTTCCTGACTCTAACAGCCGCCAGTCATGGTGTTTGTAGAGCGAGATGAGCATGAAATTACAACCAGACATTTCACCATATCCTGGGCTCCACATGAGCACTCCTGAATACTAAATCTCTCTCCGTCTCTTACAGTTAGTTATTCATATTTTAAATGACTGTTTGTGAAACATTCATAAAAACAGCAAAAATTGGAAACAAATTTTGCTTTCACTGCAGCTTTGAATAAGTGTGTCTTTTCTTTGTTCAAAACAGTCAATGTGATTTCAGTTAATATCTTTTTGTGTTAACACTTGAACAAAACTCCCTTGAAAAAAGAGAGAATGGAATATCTTTTCACTAAACTACGCTTCAGATTAGACACAGCAATGATCAGAAGGCCATTATCATAAAACAGAACTGATCTCTGTTCAGCTTTCTGGGATCTCACGGGTGCCTGATAAACAACTGAACTCCGATGAGCTCCAGAGCTGTGGGAGATACTTTCTCATGTTCAAATATGAAACTGATCTATGTGATATTACAGGAATATGGAAAGAAACATGTGTGTTTGTTTTTTTAAGTGAACTTTGTTTGAAACAGTGAAGAAGCTAAGAAAAGCACAAAATCATCTGTATCTCCTCAAAGTCGTGCTAAAGCAGAGGAAGCTCTGAGACTCTGATTAATTTCTCCTCATATGATTACAGACTAAACGACGCTCTATGTATTGTAAGATAACAGTTAATATATAAGATGTCAAGTTAACCACATGGAATAACTACAAGACCCCCTGCAAACTTGAAGTTTAGCTGAATATAAAGCACTTTTCACATGATTTGAAAAGGACATGTTTTTACATTTTACACCTTGCAGGAGTGTAAATGTCCCGCCTTGAAATTAAGTATGTAAGCACTAGGAATGGGCATTTCAAGCCAAAATACTATTCTATATTCATTGGCATCTATTCTACGAATATTCGAATAATCCTCACCCCTACACACACACACACGTCCCAGAGCCTGTTTGTGTGGCAGCAGTGTTATCAACTTAGCAACTTTGTCGCTATTTTTAGCGAGTTTTCAAACCCCTCTAGCGACTCTTTTTCAAAAAAGTGACTAGCAACAAATCTAGCGACTTTCTCTGGTGTTATTGGAAACTTTTGGAGACTCTGATTTGAAAGCATGTATCGTTCTAAATGAGCAGCGGGTGCTGCAGTGGCCCCCTCCCCCGTCCCAAAGCACCCATAGACAGCTCAGTCCTAGTCGCGCAGCAGTCCCTCGTAGCTGCAGTCAGAGCAGAGATGTTAACCCCTCCGCGGCCAGACTGCAAATGAATCGTGCATGTACGATGCACCGCTGGCTGATCCATTTGGATAGTTTATGTAGATTCTATACAATAAATATCTTGAAAATGATACTGTTGAAAAATTAAATGTTTTACTTTGATTTTTTTGAGGCTCCTAAGTGTATTTATAAGCAAATTTAGGGTGTTTTTTAACCTCTTTTTGTCTCTCGCTCGACATTACATATCTATCTGACAGCATCTATTACAGTTCAGATCATGCAAATTAGGCGATGACGTCATTTAGTGACTTTTAGGACAGCCTATAGCTACTTTCCTCACTAAGGAGTTGGCAACACTGTGTGGCAGTCACATTAACCAGCAGCAGGATGAGGTGCTGTTAGTAGCAGGCACTGATAGAGTCTGTCACGATCTTTACGTCTGTGTTCCTGTGACGCAGCGGCGTGGCATTTGAGTTTACATTTTACAGCCATGCAAGTCTCTGAAAATGCATTTGTAGTTGTGTGAGATTCAGAAACAGAGAATATCGCAGCAGCTGTCGCTAATGTTTTCTTCTTTTGCTATTTAATGCAGTTAGCATTCGTCTTCTTCCGTTTTCTAATCTGGTTAGCAGACAGCTTTAAGACGCTCTATAGACACCGTCTGGTGGGAACACCGTATTACAACCATCAAAAACGGTACTTTTAAAATGAGATTTGTACAAATGAACGAATATTCGAATATTCGAAAAGCATTGTCCATCCCTAGTAAGTTGATCACTTACCTGCAGATTTTAGATAAACTTTTTTGCTTTCTCATACATCCATGACTGAAACTGTTGTTAATAACTATTGTTAATACAAGGTCAATAACCTGTCTAATTTGGCTGAGAACCGTCTAATAGCAAAATACATATATGTTGTTGAAAGCTCCGATCTCTTTACATGAATGCCAAAATGAAAATAATACCGTCATCCAGCTGTCACATGTTGCATAGGTATCCAGTATAAAACCGCCATTAAGAGCCACCAACGAGGCTCTTCCATAACACACACTGTGATCATTATACCGGCTCCAAACTGAGCAGCATCACATCATCCAGTTGAGTGAAGATTAGATTCGATCACTCGGCCCTTTGTAGAAACACGGCTCCCAATTTGTGCAGATCTGTGTAACCTGAACAGATGCTCCAAGCTGGTAAAGTAAACAGCTAAACCCATTAAATCCACTTGATCAATTCATACACTTAAGTGTAAAGTAGTAATACAAAGTTAATACATTTTGCCAACAGGTTCTAAATGAAGTCTGCAAACTCCTCTACTGAAACCAATTTCAATTCAATTGAGTCTATTTCACATTCAGACTTTATTTCAATTTGGCTGAACCAGTTCTCTTTTTTTACCTCTGAGACTCAGATCTATGCAGGAAACCACTCAGACCAGTTACAAGATTGGATTTCATGTTTTAGCACGCTGTGGCAGATGCTCCTTGTATCGCCTACAGGTAGGAGAGGTAAAAATGAAATCTCAACGTCAGCGCTTTCTCTGTTTACTTATTGGGGGACAAAAAATAAAAAATAATGGAAAAAAAATCTGAGGGAATTTGGACCATGATTGCGACTCCGTAAGAGGCCATGTTTCAGTGCTTGTCACAGCTGGAAAACAAATGTGTGCAGCCTTAATCTCTGAGGAATGACATTAGATGAGTTTGGCCGATTTTGTTTCAGGTGCAGCTCTCGAGGGCCGCTCTACCTAATCAATTTCTGTGTGCGTGATTGTGTGTGTGTGGTCGCTGAGATTTTGTATTTCTAATTCCTCCGCTTCCCCTCACCTCTTATAGCTGTGTGTGTATCTGTGTGTGTGTGTGTGTGTGTGTGTGTGTGTGTGTGTGTGTGTGTGCGCTTTGACCACCAGGGAAATGTGCGTTAACAGGTTCTAAAGAGCGCCGATCCCCAGCTAAAGCATTAATGTGAGAACTTAATTAAGGCGACAGTAAGAAAAGCTATTATAGGTAAGCTGTTAGAAATTAACCAGTCAATCTAAGGGCGTCTAAATTGAATTTTTGCTGAAGCGTCCGGCGTTCGACTCATCAAATCTCATCTCCTCTTCCTACCCTTGACCCCCTGGGTTCAATTTAGGTGTGAGTCCTTGTGCGTGTGTGCCTGTGTGTGTGTTAGCACCACACAACATAAAGATGTACCTTTTTATATTAGCCAGAATACAGAACTCAATTAAGAAAGCACTTTAGCAATCCAATTAAAAGTCTTTGGACAATTCCCGCTCTTCATCCGCTCCCTCCTCCCTTACTAATAATGAAATAACACACACATACCGTCTCTCACGCTCTCCACCTTGTCTTAATAATGAAACAACTTAAAAACACACCAGGGTTTTAAATGAAGCTTTTAAAGGTTGCAGCCTGTTTTCTCCCGCTCCCTCTCTATTGCTCTTTTCCGATTACTTCACTCTTTGTCTTTGCTCCTGAAAGGCCAAACAATTGACTGAGTGTGTTGACTGGAGGGTTGAAATGAAGTGGCTGCCATTTGAACAGGTGTTGGAGACAGAGAGGAGGCTTGTCTCATGTTAATCTCGCTGTTCGATTAAAGACTAAATTAGCTAAACCATCCGTTCAATCATGTGTGTGCGTGTGTGTGTGTGTGTGTGTGTGTGTGTGTGTGTGTGTGAAGGGTGCTGTTAATAGACGCCTTGTCAAAGCACTCATTTGACCCGCATTTCCATGGCCACAGGAGACAAGACACTTGGCTGTGGCCATCCGTCTCCCTTGGCAACCACTGGGCACACTCAGATCAATTCTGGATCCCATAATAACATGTGCGTGCGGGCTGGGCTGTGGGTGTAATTACCTGGTGTGTCTCTCTGGTAACATAGAAAAGGCTTTTATTAAATTAGCCCAGTGGGTCGGCGTTTATGGAGAAGTGTCTGGAGAGGCGGACTGGCTGGTTATACAGTAGAGCGTGGGGACAACTTAGGCAACATTCATCAACCGGCGTGGACGGGTCACTCGCTGAATTAGCTTAGAAACAATACTCATAGAGGAAAGTGAAGAGGTGGGAAAAGTTTTCTTGATGTAACAAAAACTTATGAACTCTATAAACTCTGAATCATAACTACATAAAGTGAGAAATGCAAGCTGAATGTCAGGATGAAACAATATTGGGCAACAATGCAATAAATCTGATGCAGTTTTTTGTACAGTTTTTGTGCAACAAAACTAATGGGTGTATTTATTGTAATATAGTTTGTGGTCACAGTAGTTGTACGAAATAAACACTACATACATGCATTTGATGATATCACTGATTCAGAGGAGGCTTTTATCAAAAGCACCACACTGTAATCAGAAAAGAGTTCACAACACATGAAGTGAAATAAGAAAAGTTGAAATCTGAGTGGGAAAAATTACCTGACCCAGAAGAGAGACACTGAAGTGCTCTGTATGTATTTGTAGTTCATCAAAACATGGCTGAGACTAGGGCTGTTTGCGTTAATTTCTTAATTGTGATACGAATAAGGTCTGACTTTTGAAAAAATATATAATTATTTAATTGCATACTATTTTGTCTCTTTCAGCTAACGGTAATTAAGCAGCAAGCACCCTACAACTTCCTGCTGTGGCCATGATGGAAAATAACGACACCACTGCACTTTTGAATGGCACATTGCACTTTAAAAAACTCCCAGATGACTCAGTTGACGAGTCTAAAGTAGTATGCACTTTGTGTCAAACTGAATAGAACTACCACCTTCAAGCTAAGTAAAGAAGCGCAGCTAACCATACTGATGTCAGCGGGAAACTACATCTCATAAGCTGGCAGCAAACTATTCTTATGGATCACCTCAGACCTATGAATGAAACACTGAAGCAGGCTCGGACTTCTTGGTCCTGGTTTCGGACCACACTGGTGTAGCATTTATTTGAATTATGAAGCCAAAAGTTAAGACCATAAAGTATATTAAATTGCATTTTTTTTTAATTCCCAAATCAAGACACTGCTAAGGAAGATAAGATAAATGCAATTTAAACATGCAATTACATTTGTGATTAAAAAACTATTGAAATTTAGAAATTAATCATGATTAATACAAAATAAATATTTGACAGTCATAGTTAAAATAAAAAAGTTTAACAGTTATAAAATTTTTTAATTATATTTCGTATCTTGACTGAGGTAACATTATATCCACTAATTTTGTGTATCAGCACTCCAATCTGAGTAGCAGTAGGTGCTATTAGATTTGGTTATTCCAATCCCAGAGAAGAAAACTTTGTTGAATGTTTGAAGCTTCTTAAAAGCTGTGCAAGTGGGTACAAAGAAGTTGGTAAATGAAGCCAAGTGACACTGAAATAAAGTTTTTTTTTTTATTTACTGGACATAAAGGAATTGATGAAAAATAACTGTCATGAATTCCTAAAGACGAAACCAATACAAGTGTAATTTAAAAATCCCCCGCCCGCTGTAACTTGTGATTTAAGCAACTTTCAATCGTTACCATTACTTCTTTTTATATTTAGGACTTTTTTATTTCTGTTAATTGGTATCTTAAAGTTACCATCTTCTTCTTTGTCCTGCAACTGCACAACAGTCTCCTTTGAGACAAATAAAGTTTGGTCTCGTGTCAGGTATCCAAGAGAGCCACTCCCTACCTTCAGATCTTTTATGTTAATTTGCAGTGTGGCTTAATTCTTTACTGAGTTACAGCCAAAATCCTCAGCTTTTTAGAGATTTAAAATAAGACAATAGCACATTAACACCAGCCAAGCATTTATGTTTGCAATTAAGTCAGGGAATGGAGAAATTAAAGGTAGTTATTCAGGAAATGTTCAAATTAAGGCTGAAAAGTGGGTCTCACAACGTCTGCTAATGCACAGACCAACAAAAAACAGCTCTGTTGCAGTCTCTTTGCATACTGAGCATGAGCAAAAGTCAACATATCTCAGTTGGGAGCATTCGTATGCAGGATTTTTAAAGTTTACTTAATATGTGGCTGTGGGAGGACACCTGACACTACTTCTCTATTCTAGTGTTTTTGAAATAAAAATCAGAGTGCCACATGTTTTTCTAACATTCATCACTTTGATATAGCATCTCTTCACAAATTACACATACAATGTTGAACCTGTACACAGGGGTCTGGATTTTTAGCATGTGAAGTGATTTTCAGCATGTGAAGTGGTTTCAACAATAATGTATCAACAGGCTTTGGTGACTGCTGGGAAAAACAGTCTATATGAAGAGCAAAAGCAGGCGGAAGGAATTCATCGTAATGACGTCCAGGCTTTCAAGTAAATCCCTGAAAAATCTTTTCAGGTTTAGACCTCTGAGATAAAGCCAGAATGAATGTGTCAACTGTTGACTTGAGCATTTACATCTGCAGTGCAATGGCAGCATGGCACATGGAAGTATTTTTGTAACCACTCACTACACCAGAATTACTGGAAATGGACATCAGTTGTCAGAGGCCTTTATCGCCTATTGCCGTCATACTAGATACATGATTGCCAATGGTATCTGACGTTGACGTTGCCTGATTGTAGATCCCAAGGATCCGGTTGTACGGCTGCAACTATAAAATACATTTAAGGCACATCATCTTTTTGTACTTTCTAAACAAAGTCTTTCACATATTTGTATTATGTTACATAAGGAAACTTTCTTTTAACATAGGGATGAACTCGAAATGCTGCAATATTGTTCAGCAAAGCCCATTTGTAATATAAAATAAAAGCACAAAATAAAACTTACAAAATGCGAAGCATAAAAAAAAAGTTAGACATTTTTACTGTGCAATCAAGAATGCTTCCAATTTAAGGTCAAACTTTACTGAATGAACTATAACCATTTTTTTTTATGTTTTACCTTGTCTACAAAATAAACGAGAGGCTACAAATGATTCATTTTGGTTCTTTTTACATTAAAGTCTAAAGACCTACCTCTGGGAAACCTCAGTGTTTACTCTTAAAGTGATGTTTTGTTGTGTTTTCTTTTGGTACTTATCTATCTTAAAAAGGTTCACAGATTTCAAAGCTCTGTTTTTGACATCAAAACACAGGTTATCCCCACCTGACTAAACAATATTTGAGCAGACATACCTGCCTTTAAAAGTCCTGAATGTTGATAGAGCCTTGAAGAAAAAAAAAAACCTGTTTTGATTCATGTTTTTTCATTAGAGGGGATTACTTTGTGTGATTTTGTTTTTCATCACAAATTGACCAAAACTCCTAAAAACTGCACTACATTTTCTGGGTGAGCTACATGTGTGATCACAAACAGCTCAAATATTCACCCTGAATTAACCCAGACTTTTTCTTGCCAACCTCCCAGTAACACTTCCATATAAAGTCGGTGTGTGTCACAGCAGCAGGACATTTTGGGAAATTCCTTGCAAGCAAGCAGGCTGGGGTGACTACATTTATATCATGCAACTGGTGAAATCCTACAAGAGCCACATGAAACAGAATTAATAAAAACATAACAGGTTGAAGAAGGATAATCACTTACAGATAATGAAGAACACAGAACTATGACTATGTGAGGGATAAAGTATAGTTAGCAGGTAGTTATTGGAAATAGAATCCCGACAGACCCCGATCTCACAGCCCCACCCCCCCCAACTTGTCATGTAGGCTATGTGGACAGACTATAGTGCCGTCAGGATGTGAGTGCACAGCACAGCTCTGATGATGCTTGCAGCTTATAAAACGCAAAATCGGAGAAAACTGCACACAGCTGTAAAACTTTATGGACATTTTTTGCACTTGAATGCTGAGCAATACGCTTGGTAAATTAGTCCTAGAGACCATTTCTCTCTGAGATTTCTGTCATAAAAAGTGCTCTAGCCTCTGTTTATTTTTTTACACTGGAATGTTCCAAACAGGATGATGCAGATTTTTGTTTTCATAGGCTTTGTTTTTTCACCAAAATGTGACACTGAGTGGTTTAATGGTTTTTGTATGTGGTTCATCTGGGGCAACATTTGATGTATTTTTAGCAAAAAGGAGAAAGAGGAAAAGACAAAAAACAAAAAAAGGAGAGACGCTGTGGTTCTGTGTGTGTGTGTGTGTGTGTGTGTGTGTGTGTGTGTGTAAGAGTTGATCTGTGTGTCCTCCCTGTATTACAACAATAGATCAACAGCCTTGACCGACTCAATTTGTTTTGCTCTCCTAACAATTTATCTGTTCCATCTTGACACGCAGGTAATTCACTCTGACAACAACCAGAGTCGTCTGAGTGAGCCACACTCTGAGCTTTAATGCATGTGTGTGTGTGTGTGTGTGTGTGTGTGTGTGTGTGTGTGTGTGTGTGTGTGTGTGTGTGTGTGTGTGTGAGTGTGTGTAACCTTGTGTGTTTCTGTCAGCATATGATGGGTGATGAGTCTAATGGGCCGTGCAAGTTATTTATATGCATCACAGTTAGCAATTGAGACGTATAAATGGACTCGGTGTTGATTTTCAACCAGCGAGCTCCCACTCATTGCCTTGATTAAGGCTGTCATGTCTCCTGGTTGACTGATTAACGCTGTCACCAGCCCTCAGCTCGCAGCAGCCTGCTACACTCTGACTACAGCGAGCTGCTGCACAACATTGCTGATGATTAGCATGAGGAAACCACATCATGGAGCTTTTCACATGCTAAACAGGAATGATTTGGAGAGATTTTTACTTCATTTTCAGACCTTTGCTAATAAGCCTTTTGGTTCTTAGGCAAAATGTTCTGCTAACTTCACTTCTGTGTGATATGTACAACTTTTGATTGAAGCATTTCTTGGTGACGTATCTTGCAAAAAAGTTGTAGGGTATTTGGTACTACCAACGTGGGTGTACCTCTACAAGTTCCTAAGGGGGTCTTGTACAAATACTCCAAGTCAAGTCTAAGTTTTGATAAAAAAAAACTAAATTAGAAAATATCAATACTCATGTAAAGTGTTTAACTTTGAACTTTAAAACATACTTTTCATACATTTTAAGTTTTTTTTTTTATATTTCTACTCCATCACATATCAGAGATGAGTTCTGCACTTTTTGGATCAGCTGTTTTTTTAAACTCATTAACCCATGCACAACCAAAACATCTGAGATGATAGCATGCACGTTAGATATAAATTGAGCCTGAACATTACTAAAACAGCACAGTCACAGGGAGGCATTTTACTGCACTGTCAGTTCTTAAATACTTAAACTTTTCTACTTAACTAAGGTTTAAATGCAGGACTTCTATTTGTAGTGCAGTGGAAACTTTAAGCCCAATAATGTTATGGGTATTACACCATGCAGAACTGAGTATCTCACCACTTCCTGGCCAAGCTGTTGTTCACTTCTTAACGCTCGTTATCGCTCGTTATCATCTCAGCTTTACTCTCCCTGTGCACACTGTGGCTGCTTTTCGAAACCACCTGTTACATACTACCTATGAATGAAGTATGCAGTAAGTACTGCCTACTACATACTGCGTTTGAAGGTAGTATGTAGTATGACTGCTCTGTTGGATCTGTGATGCAGTATGCTGGGACAGGCGTCGCTGAATTTTCAGTTTCGGAAAGCAGAAGTAAAGACGGCCAAGCTGATTGCAAAACTGCTTCTTTAGCATCCACTTCTGATCTAAAAAGTCAATAAGTGCTTTATATAATAATAATAATAATAATAAGAAGAAGAAGAAGAAGAAGAAGAAGAAGAAGAAGAAGAAGAAGAAGAAGAAGAAGAAGAAGAAGAAGAAGAAGAAGAAGAAGAAGAAGAAGAAGAAGAAGAATAGTACATTTTATTTAAAGGCGCCTTTCTCGGCACTCAAGGACACCGAACTATAAACACTATACACTATATACTATATATATATATATATATATATATATATATATATATATATATATATATATATATATATATAATGCGTAAATTTGTGTATGTACATATATATGAAGAATAATGATATAAGAAAATAGGAACAATAAAAAGTGACAATGCAGTTGGTGTCAGACGGAGTAGGCGGTTTTGAACAGATGTGTTTTGAGTTGTGATTTGGAATTGGGGAATGAATCGGTGTTTCTGAGATGAGGCGGTAGTGAGTTCCAGAGACGGGGGGCAGAGCTGCTGAATGCTTGGCTCCCCATAGTGGTGAGACAGGCAGAGGGGACAGACCTGTGTATGGAGGAAGAGGATCTGAGGGAGCTGGAAGGAGTGGGAACATGGTCGGACAGGTATGGGGGGGATATATTTAATTTAATAGTTTTCTCTGCACCTAAAAATGGAGTGCCCCCAGTCAAGAAAGAAGTAAAAAAAAAGCTGAACATTAGCGTTTTGCATTGTGGGAAACTTGGGAGGGAAACTAGTCCTCTGCATACTATGAAATTTGCCCAAATCAGTATGACATCCGGGTAGTTTTGGCATAATGCAGATTTTGCTCTTGTTCACATATTGCATACAGAATTTTTGCCAAATCAGTACGTACTGCTAGTATAGTTGGCGGTTTCGAAAACAGCCTTTGAGTTTACATTGACTTTAGTATTCAAGTTGTGAATCCCAGTTTTAAAAACTGGGATGAGGCCTCTCCCTGGTTTTGAATAACCTGATTTAGCCACCAGGAGAATTTTGAAAGAAAACAGAATAAGTTGCCATGTGTAAGCCTTACCCCAGTCTCTGACAGCTGACGACTTCCTCAGCAGGTGGGGCCACAACCAAGTGATGTGTCAGCAAAACTAATGTGCAGCAGAAACTCAGCATCGTACTTCTAGAGCAACTAGAAATACTGACTTTAACTTTCAGTATTTCTTGCTGGAAAGGAGGTGGATATGCCATATCTGTAATGCCATGTTGGCATTAAAAGTGCTAACCCTGCAGGATATGGCTCATAACCAAGATATTCAAGTAGATGCACTCAATGTGCATTCAGTTCCCTGACACACAGCCTCTCCTCCTGCTCTTACACCTAGCAGTGCAGCACACCTCTCCTCTCTCCACCTGTGGCAGCATGACAGTGTATCCTGCAGTAGCAGACTGGGTCGGAGGAACGGACTGCAGAGTCTTTGCACATTTTGCAGTAACTTTACTGACAGTCTTTTGACTGTACATGCACATATTCTCTTTGACTGTTTTGCATATCCCTCTGGTCAGTTTGAAGCTGATGTTCTTCTTCATCCACATACTTTCGTGATCTGAGCAGAAAAAGGACAAAATGAGGGGAGGTGGAGTTGGCCCTGGGAGACATGATTGGACCAGCAAATTATCCTTACAAAAATAACAATTGGCCGCTGCCCCGGTAATAAAATGTGGATGCATACAATTAGCCCTCATCCATTTTTGATGATATTTATCACAGTTTTGAATGTTTTTATGGTTTTCAGTGTGGTCCTCATAGACTAATTTTCTCTCTGTGTGAACAGTTTTTATAATGTCACTTCAGTTTTGGCCTGCACATAATGAGCAGTTTAAAATACTGCAGCTGTGGGTGACTGCACAGCAGCATGTGCCATAGCTAGAAATGCAAACAGTTGGCCTGGATGCCCCTTCACCTATAAATACACAGATCTTGCACTTACATGTGTATTGATTTCAAATAGAACAAAGAAAATGACCTTCTGTAACAGCAGTAGTGAAAAATCTGTGTTCCTACTCCTCATGAGTCTGAGACACTTGAACTCCTTACTTTGATTGAGCAACCCAAAATTTCTAAGAGAAGCCAAGAGTGAGACCTTCGCGGTTAAAGCTGCACCACATTCAACTGATAAATGGTCCAGTGCATGTAGCAGGCCATGGCTCAACAAAGCCTACATAAAACAAGTCTTCAGCACAGGTGCAATCCCATGTCACAAAACTACAGCCCTGTGCCCTGATATCAACTCAGTCATTTTCTGTACCCACTTGTTACATACAGCGTTGTAGGGCTGTGACCTTTACCATCACACTGAGGGCAGGAATCCAGACTGAGATGTCTTCAAAGGCAAAGTAGATCAAATCATGTTTTGTTCATTTGCAGAAATGAGGACAAATCTTTCATTAAAGTAATTTTAAGTGCACGATTTCTTATTTTTGACTCATACATTCTTCTGCAAAAAAAAAGCTTAGATGTTGCCGCAACATGCAGATAAGTTGCACCAATTTGTAGTGATAAAATGCGCCACTATGCAATAACAAAATTCATGAATGTGCAGTAATACACAACACCAAACTGCAGCATTGGACTCCATCCATATGAATTAAACACTACACCAATGTGCAACAATAAACTGCACCAAGTCAGCTGCAACAAACAGAATTATACACGAACAATTAACTGGATAAATGATGAAACAACATATGATACTAAGGCTGCAACAGCAGACTTCATTATGGTAGTATACAACACGTTCATGCATTAATGTGCAATGAAAGACAGCATGAATGGCCAATAATACACTGCAATAATGTGCAGGAATAGAAAACACAAATATAAACAACCCCAATGCTGCAACAACTAGCTGTGCCACCACTGCAACACAGAGTGCACTGTGAATTATGCCCTTTTCCTCCCCAGTTCCACAGAACACATTGAGTAATAGTGACTGTTAACATATTAAAGATGCATACTGAACTTTGAACTCTCTTTCACTGCACCTCACACTGCATCACACTTTTAATAGAGATTGAAGTACCTAAAGAATATAGATGTTTTTAAAGTTTTTATAAATGGATTTATTTGGAGGTGTAAATCTTAGTGTTAGATCTTAAGGTCAGGATCCTTTGAGGTGGCTGCTTATCCTTAGCTCCAGTTCTTACACTTCACAATTTAGCTTCATGGGTTGCTGAATCACAACACACTGAAGACCTCAGATTGAAAAACAGAGATCATGTGAATCTCTCTGTGAATTTGAATCAATGTAAAGTTGGCTTCTTTGGTTCTCGTACACAAAATCCAAGAGGAGATAGTCCCCCCCTGGTGCAGTTTTAGTCTCAAGGTTAAAATTTTGTAGATCTCCTGCACCTGTTACTCCTAATCCTTGAGCAGATTCTGTTTTAGTTGCTCCTTTGGTATAGAGGTCAGAAGATTGTTTATTAGGCGGGCTGAAGGAAAACAGGGGCTTGTACAATCTGAAAGTTCTCAACAGACGTAAAGTGCAATCAATCATCAAGAAAGAAGAATCCACACTTTTTAAGTTGCTCACCTTCAATTGTCCACCTCTCTAGTCAAATTTCCCTGGCTTACTGGTTGACTAAATAAGTGTTTCTAATGTATTCTGCCATCAAGAAAGCAGAGCTGTCATTCAACATGAGACCAAACAGAGTAAGGATTGTGGAGGCAAACAGCGTCCTCTATATCAGGGTGTGGCTGCAGAAACGCTCCCTGCAGTTTTCCTCCAACTCTTATTTGGCTCTATATCTAATATCATTGAACCATCTATTATCATTAAGCCACTTCCTATACCGTGCTACTGTTCTCCCAGGACCAGAGCAGAACAAATTAACCAAATGCGTTATCTCCTCCTGAGCTAATTTAATGGAAGGTGCCGTATATTTGCTTGTTCTGCGCACGAGGACATCAGTTTCCTCAGGGGAGAAGCTTTGGTGATGGAAGTGAGTGCTCCCATTCTGCCACCAAATTATCAGAGCACTGTGGCAGAAAGTGCAGAGCTTTTAAAGGGAAGGAAATTAGGTGATTTGATTGGTTAAGTCTGAAGCCTCGGCAACTGATAATGTATTCCCCCTAATCCAACTCCAACTGGGTAAAGGAAGGCATGCAGTCAATGGAGGGCCCTCAGAAGTGTACTTACACAAATGTGTTTGTGTATCCCACTGTGCTACCTGTGCTTCACCCGTCCCTCTGCTGATCTGTAGAATATTGATGAACAAAGATCAATGCCCTTTCATTACAAAGGCACTAATGCATTTCAAAAAAAGAGAAATCCACCTCTTACCATCATCCTGCCTCATTCCTAGTTTGGTATCACTTCAGTTTCTGTGATGGTGTACTCACTTCACAAAAACATGCACTGCATGTGCCTGCAGCATCTTTCAGCATGTTTTTATCGTGCACATCATAAACTGATCTTTTAAAGTATTTTTAAGTGCTTGTGGTTTCATTATGACAGAGGCTGCTGGGTTAAAAACTCAGAAATATACAAATAAAAATCTCATTCTGCTTTAAAAGCAGACCCAATGACAAAAACATTCAGTGACTGATCATAAGTGTTTTTATGCTGTATCAACCAAAGAGATGATATTTACCAGTCTCTTAAACATCCTGTGTTTTCCATTTTTGTATTTTTGGTAACATTAATAACTTCTTTAGAAAACAAGGCTGTCTACAAATAAGAGATGATACATATGTGGAAATTTTAAGTTGTGTACTCCTCATCAATATGTGGCGACAGAAGCCAAACTATGCACAGTGCAAGTCTCAAGTCAAAATAAACAAACATGGACTTGGAAGAAACTCAGCTTTGTTTTGACGTCTCCATGTTTTTTTGTATCTTTAGAGTCATTTGTTTACACCAAACATGAATAAAATCAGTTGCGCAAGTGAATTAGATCTTAAGTTGATGCGTGGATGATGCAAATTGGGCAGTACGAACCATGTGTTTTGCCTGAATGAAGCAAATGATATAGGCAAATGGACAAATTTGCAACGTTTTCAACGCTTCATTCACTTAATAAATACAGTAATAATTGAAAAATCTGAACTCAAGTGAATAATTCGCACCGCAATAGGCAATCAGCGTGCAGATCCTGCAGTGACGTATGATGTGACGAACTGACCGGTGGAGGCTCATTCATCTTTAGCTCCTGCAAACTTTGTGACACTACCTACTTTTTATGGTAAAAGGAATAAAACAGGAGCTCACTTGCAGGAAAGTGATTGAGGAGGTCAGATTATCTAGTAAATTGTGAAAACCTGTGTCTGTCACTTGGTTCCAGCTATCGGTTGTACTAGCAAGTTAGCATTGCCCCCATTAGCATAACAGGCTTCACCATTTAATGTAGCCAAGCTCAACAACAAGTGATGACGTTAGATTGGCGTTTGAAGGGAAACTCTCCCCGCTTGCAAAAATGTATGTCTTGCACACTCAGGTACAAGTGATTTTGACCTGCGAATGGAGGGAGTTATTTGTACAAATTAAGCTAGTAAATACAAAACATCCTGCCGTTTGTATACACGCAAATTAAGCTACATATGTCTTTAATTAGGCCATTTTTGAGAATAAATAAGATGACATACATGGTTAATAGTCTGAGTCTTTTCAGTGCTGGTAAACAAAGGTGAGGGCATGTCAGAGGAAGAGCACAGTGCGCATTAAAGAAACACACAAAGCCAGGAACAGCTGAAAAGCTGGAGCATAATGACAGTGATGCAACAGTGGAAAAAATGACGTGCAAAGAGAGAAAGCTGCTGATACTTTTAGAGCTGGGGCTAATAATGAGGCAGTCGTTTCAAGTGACACTCAATGAGAGGCAACTGTTGGAGAAACAGTGGTTAAAGGTGTGACAGGTTGATCTTCACCATGATCAGGGACATTAGTTACAGCATTACTAGTATTCCTTATCATTACAGGAAACTTAACACACACACATCCATGTGTCACTGCACTAAACCAGTGATAGCTCTGACTGTAGAAAGCAGTGTGTGACCTTTAAAGGCTCGATGAACCAATAGAATTGAATACACGGGATCCTGGGTTCTCTTCATTTGTGCTGTTCCCTCCGTCTTTTACTCTGTGTTGTTTTACCTCCAAGCGAACATTATCCTTGGCCAACCATGAGTGTCTCAGTGTGTGTCAGTGTGAGTGTGTGTGTGTACTGTAGTTCAAAGGCAGTAGCAGTCAAAGGCCTCCTGCCGAGTGTGTCAAACTAAAAAATCTCTCTGAACTCTGAATTAACGGCATCTCTCTATTGCTCCCCGTTTGCACCTCCACACCTCCTATTCTCATTTCCCACAATTCTCTTGTCTTTTCTTCTGTTCCGTCCTGCACTCCGTTTCTCTTGTCCTCTCTCATCCTTTTCTCTTTTCCTTACCTGCTTTCTCATCATCTTGAATCATTCCTGCCCACCTTCCCTGTCCTCTGTCTGTCCTTTCTTCCTCCTTATTTATCTGAATATTCAGCTCATTCTATCTTGTTTGGCAGCTGTTTCCATTTTCATCATCTCCCCTGTCCTCTGTTGTTTGCACCGTTTTCGGAGGTGAATTTTTTTTTTATTTGGACACATGTTGACTATCAATCATGCTATGAGACATTTCCAATGACAGACCATGACAGTGTCAAAAATGTAGGACCGAATTCCTATCAAGCAACAGCTGCTGGGACACATGTCTGCAGAGATCAGTGGGAATATGAAATGAGATGACACCAGTCAAAGCTAAAGTCCCTTTTTGGGGATATTTAAAAAGTTGTGCTTACAGTATCAAGTTTTGGCTGTATTGACAGTAACTTTTGATTTGCCTCTACATTATAGGTCTCTGTAGCTCCGCCTAGAACTTTGGACCTGGGACCACAGTGTTTACTGCATGGAATAAACACTGTGGTTTCCACTTTTTACACCAGCCTGAAGACAAATTGGCCTCTCGGCTTGACAGCCAACTTTTAAGGGGCTTTCTGTGTAGCCAAAAGTTAATGATAAAGGACTTACAGTAGAGACTCCCATTACTGTGGGTTGCCTTTGTTCACTAGCAACTTGAGAAGTCAGAATGGAGTTGCAGTTAAGAAACAAAATCCTGGCCTGCACTAAAAGTTATTTAAAATCCAAATCCACAGCAACAATACAACCATCACGCAACTCACCTGCAACCAGAGTCCACACTCTCACCGAAGTCGTGTGGTCAAATGTGACGGAAGAGTAAACAAAAATGGTGTTTGACGTGATACTTAGCTTCCTAGTGCAGCTATTGCATTAGCAGTTTTTTGTCTAACTCCTTTCCTTGTATATTTGATTGTGGTATGTTTAACAGGACACATTGTGTAAACTTGTGTTGCTGGCACAAATCAACAAGCTCCACATTACGACTGACGCCATGGCTTCTTTTGTTGTGCTTCCTTCTTCTGTCAGCTTGCCTTCCAGTTCAGTATTGTTTCTTAACGTGACACTTCAGTGGGTTTGAGACTTTAATTCCATTTATTGTGTATTGCAACCGTCCCAGAATGCTTCTCTGAGCAAAGCATGGCAGCACCTCTTTTTGGCAACATTTATTCCTCATTATGTCAAAATCATACATTTTAAACCAAACAACGGAGAGGCACTATTGGGTAAATAAACCTTGTGGAGTATTGGTTTTGTTGAAAAGACTCCTAAACGTACCCCAAGTGAAGCAGTACAGGAGAGCTGGTGTCTTTAGACAAATTGGACACTTGTCAGTGTGTCCACACCATAGTTATCCCAAGAGTCCGTGCCCCATGGTCTTGGGGTTCCTCTTTAGAACAGGAACCTATACAACATTCGATTGAAAAATACATCAATGATACTACAATTCGTGTGGCCTCAAAGTTCTTGCAAATAGATTGGGGGAAGTAAAACCCCTCTCAACACACCTCACAACACAGGACAATCTGGCAAGACAATCTTTAGAGCCATCAAATAATCAGGACTTTGTTGACTTTCCTGATTCCCCCCTTTCAGAAGGGGAGAATCAGGCCAAATTAGCCTTAGCTGCACTATGCAAGCTGATTTCTGTCAATTTAGGCTAAATTGTCATAAATTGGAGGGTGTTCTGGCCCTTATTCTCTCCACACAGACTGTTTTTCTGTGTACAGGCATCATCTGCTGAACAATACTGCTCTACTGCTAATGGAAACCAGAACAGTTGGGATACCTCAACCTGTTCCTGTACCTACAGATTAAGCACCTTTATGCACAGTCTGGATATAGAGACACAAACTGGGGTTTTAAGTATCAACATGGGGAATAAGTAGATTAAAGAATGACTCTTCTAATGTTCATTTGTCACAAGAATATTTTTTGAACATTAATCCTGTACTCAGATCCCTTCATTAGCTCCCTGTTGTATATAGGATCAAGCTTAAATCCTCACCCACAGGAACACATGATACGCAGCAACAGAAAATGTTACTGAACTGATTCAGCCCTGAGGTAACATGCTGAACTTGCTGTTTGTTACACACACATTGACACACACATTACTTCCAAGGTGGAAGAGCACGAAACTATAATGTCCACTTGAGGAAAGCTGTTTCCAGAAGCAAAGCAAACTTTGTTGGTGCCAATATTATATATCATTAGCATTGCTCAGACCAGGTACAGGTTTCATACAGTCCGTGCTTAAACCAGGTGTTGACCCTGCTGTTCAGCTGCTGTTTTAACACTAGTTCCAGCTACTAGCCTATATGTGAAGGTATGTTGCATTTTCATTGTTTACTTGACATGATAGTTGTGTCCTTAATCTTGTGGGATTGTGTTTGTCCTGCTCAGGTGGTCACCTTATATTTGAAGCTTCTATTTCCATATGTCTTCTTATGTTAATTTAAAGTCTCATAGCTCCTGTGAGGAGTTTTTAACAGATTATGAAACAGACTGAAAATGAAAGCTTTTTCATGAGCTACAAAAGCCCAGGGGTCCCTCAGCAACATGATTAACTCTTTAAAACTAGATTGTTTTTTATGGCTGTAAGCGCTGCCACATGGTAGGTGTCAGACCAAATGATCTGCATATAATTTATTTCAATTTTCCATGGTAACAAGTCTCTGAGTCCACATTTGACTGTAAAAAAAAGGCAGGATGAGATGTGTTTTGACCAAGCGGCAACCTCCAGTCTCAAAATATGAAGCCCATGCGGTAATGTTATAAACTGCAGTTCATGGAGCGTCCGTTTGAGGCTGGCAGCCACACATACACACCCATCTTAATAGCTAATTTTTCTATCGGCACACACTGTTCGGAGGATGATTTTTTTTATAACGCGACAGTTCAGAAGATATTAAGATTACAAGTCTTGCCCGTTTAAGGACATGACTGACTTGATAGACAGGCGGGAACACTGTAGTTCAGGGGTACTCAAATCACAAAGGGACAAAAATATTTTTTCAAATGAGTCAAAGGTCCATTTATTGAGGTTGGTCAGCCACATGCCATAATACTGTAATATTTAAAGCAAAATGTCCTTTTTGTTCAAAACAACAACAAAAATCTTAATTCAACTGTTTTTGTTGTTGTGTTGTGTCATGGATGTGTCGAGTCCTGCTTGCAGCTTGATATGACGATTTCAGTGCATTTATTTTTGTAGTTCTTACCTCTGAATTTGGAGGAAATGTCACTTCAAAATTCCTATGTTTCGCCTCATAATGCTGTTTCAAATTGGAAATCTTCTTCACAGCTATAGTCTCCTAGCATATTAAGCACATGAGCCTTGTGCTGGTTCGAGGGTGAATACAAAAGTTTCACTCCATTCTCCCTTCAATTGCAGATTTTCACTGTCCACTTTTCTTTGAGCAGCGAACTTAAACCACGCCATTTTCATGCATTCTAAGGTCCTACAGCTGGCAAAGTGCCAATTTGCGAACTGCTCCAAAAACAAAAGTGAAAGTTAAAAATTGCACCAGCAGCAGTGAACTCTACATGACCCAGTAACATGCTGTCTGCGTTTCTTTGGCATGGAGACAAGTCGCAGAATACACGTGCTGACCCTACCAAAACATATAGTGAAGGAATAACAGTTCCTGGGCCACAAATAGGCGGCCGCCTATTGAGGGCCTCTGCTGTAGCTGTTGGCAAGGAGGCTCAAAGCCCGCCTCTTTATCTCACACTAGCTCAACAGAAGTAAGGTTTGAGTTCAGCATTTCCAATATGGCTCCGGCCGACAATTGGCTTCAAAACAGCCTCACAAACAGATGGGTGATGTCACGGATACTACGTCGATTCATGGCAGATCTGACACACATTTTACAGCTTATATCCAGCTTACTTCCTGGATCGAGGTAGCAACAAGCAACTCAATCATACGCTTAAAAATAAAACCCTGTCGTGCACTAGCTTGTAAATATGAGGTTATGGAAAATTTGTTGGGGACTATTTTTAGCAGCGGATGAAGTCATTCGTGTTGCTCTTGTTTTTGTGGGATGGAGTCATAACAAGCTACATTTTGTTATCGGCTGAACATGGGAGTTGGTCATTGTTTTTTGTTAGGAGGAAATATAGAGAATCTTTATTGTTGAATTTATCCCTCCTTTCTTCCCATAATGCATTCCTTTTTCCCCTCATCTCTCAGTTATAATGTTTGCAGCCATCTCAATGTTTTTTCCCTTTCTTTTCCACTATTATACTAAACACAATGACAACAATACGTTGCTGATGTCTTTTGCTCAAACATCCCTTAGTTAGTTCCTTTTTTGCACCTGATGCTCGATCCTCTATCCTGTCTGGCGCTCTTCACTTCCCACATGTTGCCCCCTCTCTTGTCTGCCCTCTCTTTATTTTTATACCCTTCTTCTTTGACGTCCTCGCTCATTTACCATACCGCTTTTGTTGCCTTGACAACTTGTCCTTGTGTGTCCTTCCTTTCTTTTTTTTCCTTTTTTAAAAACCGGTCACATATTAAAGGTATAAGAGCAAACAGCAAGGACATATGACACAGAGGGACAAAGAAAGAGAAGGAAGGCGATAAAATGTAGATATTTTCCTTTCATATTATCGTCAGACTCATTTTAAAGTCTGTCATATATATTCAATTAAAAAAATCTATCACATGGTTTGTTTATTGGCCATTAAAATAAATTATGTCAGCTTGATCTGCTCAAGCTGACCACTTAAAAATATGATATATATATAAATATTTGTTGTGTTTCAGCTTATTCAAGCTACAGTCGCTACTTCCTTTAATGTTCTCTAATTTCTAGCGTAGATGTAAAAGTGTGCACAATGTCTGACGTCTCTCTCTGCTGGTAAAAGTGTGGTTTCTTCACTTCAGCTCCGCTTTCGCTCCCATGGATCTCTGATTGGGGGGTTGGTGCCTCAGAATAGTCAAACTTTCAACTGAAAAACTTTGATCAAAGGTTCTCAACATGAGAACCTGAGTCCATTTGTGCTGGTCAAAAAACATTTCACTCAGAGACATCCAGCCCGTGGCAAGAGGCTGTGAGAAGACATCACAATAAAGGGTTATACAACTGGCTTAAAAAGCTGTTTGTAGCTACTCGGCTGCATTTCCACTGCAGGAACTTTCCTCAGGGACTACTGAAGGTCGCTTGGTTTCTAATGCAGGGTCCAGGGTTAAAAATAAAGCCCTGTGGGTTTAATTCTTGCCCCCAAATATCCCTGCCCAGGAGATGGTACTTTCCAAAAGTACTGCTTGATATCACAGCAAGTGTGTGCACTCCACACTCTGGAGCCTCGCCCACTCTAGTTAATGCCAGTGTATCCGCAGGAAGCGCTGCGGTGCATCTCAGATCTGTCCCAGAAGCATCTCTTGGCTTTGCTCCACTAAAGATAGACATTGAGTCTATTTTCAATAGAGCCTACATTCAGCATGCTTCGAGCCACAGATCAACACGGACAACTCCTAAATGAAAACACTGTACAGTCTTCTGACCATATCCTAAAGATAATAAATTATTACTGATGATTGACATATAGCCAATGACTACTAAACAACCACAAATCTTAGATCCAGATTGATTACACCAGGACTTTTAGCTGTTACTTCATCTGAAGGTTACAGCACAACAATGTAAAAAATTAAACACATTAAAAAGGAGAGAGAAAAAGAAACCCTGTCATTAAGTAGCTTACCCTCCCATGGTGGAAGCATACAAAGCACAGAATAACATCCAAAGAACAGAAATTCAACCTCAAAGAGGCAAAGTAACCTGTTGTTAGCATGTTGTTGTACATTGTTGTTATTGCATGCTACTCAGTTGGGTATGGCACTCCATCAGACAGAGAAAAACAGTGGGACAGACAGAATGCAGTGCATATGCTAGCTGTGGATTCGAGGAGTTAGGGTGAGCCTTTTAGCACTGTATGTTTCTAGTTGATGGAGTAAGCAGAGTCTGCAGAAGAACAGCGGGCATGAAGTAGTTCTGCTCAGTCTCAGAACCTATGGTTTACCCGACGACTTTATAATCTGTGGGAGTGACAGTCAACTTTTGGGCTTCAAGTGTGACCAGTGTTTACAATGGGATGAGCAACTTCAGAAAAAGATAACTTCATTTTAAAGGTTAGCTTGTTAATTCAAAATGCCTGCAGGTTTAGATGTGTGAATGGTTGTTTGTATTTATGTGGACCAACTGACTAGAGTCCAGTTCACAAAGGGACACGCCGCCCACTTTGGCTGCTCCACTTGTCTAAATTTGAGTCTTTCCAATCTAACTAGACCTCCAATAGGTTTATTAGCTTAACAGTGCACCATCAGCTTCTTTAAATGCATTATTATGACTGAATGAAGGAAAAAAGTTGTTAAATATCTTCACAAGAGTCACCCCCTCTACCCTCATGTAGCTGTTCTTTTTTCTTGCATGCATTCAAATTCCACTTAAACTAAAGGGAACAACACTCTTTTTGTATTTCCAATACAAAACACTGTCCATCGTTTACCCACTCTGCATTTATGTTTGCAAAATCCATTAGAAGAAATCATAACCTGCTGTTTTTATAACCAGTGGAAGAAAGCCAATGCAGGCAGTCACATTTTTCTAAACCTACTACCGGCACTACAGTGATAAAATAGAGATAAACTGAGATTTCAAGCTTGCCATAAATAATTTAAGCAACTTGAAGTTAATGCATTGAGATTAAATGACAGTAAAAAAAAATGAGTTGCAGTCTCTAAAGTTGCATCAGTTGTTTTTAAATTGTGATCCTGTTTATACCTGCAGTCACTTGAAAAACTTCCCTGCAACAACATTACAGTTACAGTTTACTGATGACTTGAGCTGTTATGTATTTTCCAGTTTCACAGGTTCACATTCACACACACAATGCACACGCCTTTATAGATATGCAACACATAGCCACTAAAGAAGATTTTTTTCTTGCAACTTTTTTATCTTTAAGTAAGGAAATGTCATGGCTTGCACACACACACACACACACACACACACACACACACACACACACACAAACACAGGTACATGAGAAAATGCAGCACAGACACATTACTCACTGTGAAGCTTTTTAGCCTCCCTCAAAACACCTCCTCACCTGTCAGGAGGCAGACACCCCGCTGAGCTGCACTCTCAATGAGAAAATAGAGGTTACCATGTGTGTGTGTGTGTGTGTGTGTGTGTGTGTGTGTGTGTGTGTGTGTGTGTGTGTGTGTAAGAGATGAGATGAGTTGGGTAGGAAATCTTTGTTGTGTTAATCACACCATTCTCAGCTTACATCTGAAGAGTTCTGTATGCTACACACACACACACACACCAATCACAAGCAGCTGTTTCTCTCTTCATACTAAATATAAATGAAAGTTTTTCTATAAAACGTTGATCATTTCAAGTATTCTGAGCATCCTCAAGACAACAATTTCCCACACAATCAGCCAAATGTTGGTCAGCCTCAATGAAGCCCCTAAATGTTCTGATGGAATATTTTGCATCGATTACCGAGATGACAGACATCTCAAAAATTTGTGCTATAAACACTAGGTCGTGATTTTGAAAATTAAAAGTCAAGGCAGTAATATCTTTAAGTCCCTTGGGCAACAATGTCACAACACAAAAAAATGTTACATGTTCTGTCCTCGTAAAGCAGCTTTGCATGGGAGCAAACTCAAAACTTAGCTGAAGCAGTCCTCTCCTTATGACGCAGAAATCCGACAGGTAACACTCACAGTCAATCTGGAACAGTCCCCTCTTCTTGAAGAAGAAATCCATAAGGCAAAACTTACAGTCCCGTCACAGAGCAGAAATCCAACGGGTAAACTCCAACAAATAACAAATCCTCGTCAGATGTCAAAGAAGAAAATCCTGCAGAGTCCCTTCACGGTCTGCGTCTGTCATAGGACGTCCAATTCTCTTTAACTTCACTTTGACTTCTTGGAACATGCTCACACACCTCACTAAACATCACATTAGTGAGTGAACGTGAAGTAGCTTCGTTAACCACATGTACCGCCTGACAGCTGAAACTTAAAGGTGACATATCATGCAAAATTGACTTTTTAATGGTTCTTTACCTGAAATATGTGTCCCTGACATGTCTACAAACCCCCCGAGAATGAAAAAAATCCATTCTGCCCCTGTTTTGATTTCTACACCTTTCTGTAAATGTGCGTGAAACGAGCCGTTTCAGACTTCCGTGTTTTTGTTACGTAACAACAATATCCGGTCTGTCACGGAGTCAGAGCTCGGTGCTTGTTCAGCCCATAGACTGTATAAAATAATACTGAATCCCTCCCCCGTTTTTCATTACCTGCACAAATGTGTGCTAACAAGGAGCTTAGGAGGGAGGCATGCTAGTTGTAGGCTGTCTTAATAAACACAAAGGTCGGTTTTACTCCCCACGTCTGCAGATTTGAAGATATAGTGGATGATTTTTATTTGTCATGGATAAGTGCTAGCGCTAATTGGCATAGCCACATAGCTACATGTTCATAGCTGTAGCTGTAGCTGTAGCTGTGTACCAAGACACACGTTGACATACTGACAAATAAAACAACAAGAAACACTAAATCTGTGACCAATCCTTCAGAAAGGTCCTGCTGCCTTTCTGGCAGAGGTCGGTTTTACTCCCCACGTCTGCAGATTTGAAGATCTAGTGGATGATTTTTATTTATCATGGATAAGTGCTAGCGCTAGTTAGCATAGCCACATAGCTACATGTTCGTAGCTGTGTACCAAGACACACGTCTACATACTGATAAATAAAACAACAAGAAACACTAAATCTATGACCAATCGTTCAGAAAGGTCCTGCTACAGGCGCCTCTCCGTCAGGATCAGATTCAGAGGGTTGAAGTAACGCGATCTCTGAGCAGCCGTGTATATTCAGCCAACATGTAAACATTAGATCAACGTGCTGGAGAGCCGAGGCACATCCACTTCCGGAGGGGGCGTGGTCAGAGGGAAAACAGAGTGTTCTGATGAGGAATGAAGAGGAGGACTTTTCAGGCATGCCAAAATCTGATTTCAAAGTGTTTTTTTGAGCATAAACTTTAAAGACATGTTTTGGGGACCTCTTAGACCAATATATATTGATGAAAAAAGCCTGATATGTCCCCTTTAAACAGGCATAAAAAAACTACGTGAGCATGCTCTCTTCGTCGTCTTCCCCTGCGTCATCATCAGTTGCGTACATTTGTATTATTTGTTGGCAAAAAATAAGCTTTCTTATCTCTCAACAAAACAACTCAACTTTCACTTTAATTTCTTGTGTTTTTTTATTATTATTATTTATTATTAAATGAATTTAACCCCCGAATCACCACCAGGCTACATGTTGTGTTGGCAAATAGGGCTTAAACAACTTAGTTTATACCAATCACTGCAAACAGGGGTCAGTTTACCATATAAAGTAGTTATTTTTAATATTTAGAAAGTTTTAGTTAATTAATTAGCTGTTAGAAGCCTACCTCTGGGTTCTTCTTGCATTCACCAGTACAGTGCTTGCTTGCTTTGCTGCTGCTGTTGGAATGTAAAGTTAACTGGCAGACTTTCCTTCACAACTGCTAGAACCAAATAACTTTCAAATTTAAATTTAGTTTCAGGCCTAACCCTTTAACCATGTCTCTTGTTCCTGAACACATCAGTAATTTTGCAGCAGTTTGCAACACTTTCCTACAGGGCTTTTCTCCTTAATCCTTTTAATCTTTTCTTGTTTAATGTGCTCTCTCTCTCCGCTCTGCTTTTTCTCTCTTTCTTGTTCAGCCTCACCTGCACATTACTTTTATATATCTCCATGCTGCTGTGTTGAGGATGTGCACATGATCAGGATGTGATGACAGGCAGGGATCCTACCATCATGTTAGGTCAAACAGTCTGTAGCTCTTCTGTGATTTCTGAATTTCTGTTGTAGCTCAGGAGAACGAGCAGGTCGCCTTTTCCAACCCCAGGGTTGGTGGGTTGACAGGAGGCACCTTCTCTATGTAAAAAGACAATCAATCATCAAACTGTCTTTTTTTTAAATGTATATATTTAATTAGCACCAAATAATGACAAAAAACATATCTCATGATGCTTTCCAGAAAAGGCTATTATACTATTTGGATGGAGGCGTTTTCTGCTTTGGGACAATCAGTGACACAATCCAGACTCCATCAGGGGTGTGGTCAATCTCTGTTTTTATCTATTGTCAATTCACAACAAATATAATATCAATAGATTTTACAAAAAGAGCAGGTCTAGACTGTGCTCTGTTTAGTGAAGCCACCCTGTCAGAGCTCTGTAGGTCATTAAACGATCATGTCTGTCTATTCTGTCACTTGAATCTTATCTCCTTCTGGGAACACTTTTGAGCACCTTACATCACAGCCACACCCCACAGGTGTGTGATTGTGTGTGAGAGTGGTTCAGTCAGAGACATTCTCATCCCTAGTCTCTCAACTTCTGTGACACTGACCTAAGACTCTTGAGGCTCCTGATGGCAGGTACAGACTTGGGAAGCACATTGTGAACCTCAAATCTGTGAAACAGAGGTGAGAGTGGAGAATTACTGTTTTTGATTCAAGGCTACTAAAGAGAGAACTGTCATGTATCAGTGGCCTCTCTTGTTCTTTACACTAATGTCCTATTTTAGAATAGCATTTTACTCTAAAATAAGTCTCTTTTGGGAATTTGTTAGCCAAAGTGCTGCTGGTGTCCCTGACTGTCCTGACATGTAAACAATGTATAGCACTGCCTCTTTATACTCCTGGCAACTATTAAGTTCACACCTCACCAGATTAACAGTAGTTATTGTATGTATGACAATAACACACACAGGCGTACTCACTGAGATGCTTCACCTGTGGCTGCAGGATGATGAGGGACCTTGTGACAATCAAATATTTGATGCTGACATTTATTTTCCAACACTTAGACAACATCTAAATAAAACAATCTCATTCTTGACAAGTGCTGATTTGAACTCCATTGAGTACGTTTAGCCATTGTTGTACACACTCGTTAACTATTTTATTTACTATTTTATTTTTGTATTCTCTCTGGTCTAAAATTATATTCTGAACCTTTTCAAAATTAATCTCCAAAACTAATCACCAATTTAAGATTTTGGGATTTGAGCTAATCCAAAACTCAAGCTGTTGTCAGCTTTAGAAGAAGAGATAACCTGTAATGAACATTTTAAACTGATATACAGGTGTGCAACAATATCTCATCCACTTTTACTGTACTGCAATCAAATAACAGCTTGAGTCAACTTATACCGTCCGATACATCCCTGAGGAGAAGGAAGGAAGGAACTATTTGCTCTGTTAAATATCTAATGATATGAATAACTGTAATTATCTTCAATCAGTGATTTCCGCAGCAATTCTCTGTTGTTGAAATGTGCTTTGAGATAATAGGACTGCAGCAACAGGAGCCAGTGGCATGTACCTGGTAGCTTTTATCTTTGTGGACTGAGAAGGACAAGATAAAATGCTTAAATGAATCCCTTACAGGAATTAACTTTCTGTGTTTTGTCTTCTCTTGTTCCATCTTTCAATATTTAATTGACTTGGCATGAAAGCAACTACTGACCATTTCTTATTGTGGTGCCAAAACTATTTTGTCGGCAACACACCTTGATCACATCCAATCTAAACAGCATAAAGATATGGGCAACTTCCCATTTCTTCCAGTTACCCTTGAAATATTGGCACCAGATGACACATTTTATCAGCTGGAAGCCGACAACCAGGATCATTTTGGAGGAATAAAATATTAAAATTAAAATGATTCAAACTTCTCAGATGACCTCCTGGAACTCTTCATGGGTACACCAATTTGACAACTTTGACAACCACTTAATGAAAGTAACTGTCCAGGGTTAAATTCTCGCTCTCCTGCCTGACAGCTAAACTGAAGAAGACTTGTGCACATTTCACACATCTGGCCACCAATCTTTCATTCATGTCATCTTATACAGAGTAATGGCATCTCATTCTGCAAAATAAATGTAAAAATATGTCATAAGGTGACACATCTTCATTTCCAATGCAGATTCTCACATTTTTATGACATCTTTTTCACTGAAGAGACATCACAACTCTTTCCTATTTCACTGTTTTATGGCAGTTTGATTTGCAAGACAAGTTGCATTTCTTCTCATCCCTCCAGACTTTGTCACTTGCTTTTAACAATAAAGTAGGACGTTTTTGTACATTTTGAGATCAAATTTTTCTCAAAGTGAAGTACTTGCTGCTCATATATTGGCAGACAGCTTCATGGGTGTAGTAGCCCTGTAAGATACTAGAGCTTTTCAGAGTTTTCCTCCAGCTTTAAAAAGCTTACCATCATCCCGAAATATGTGTAAGTGAGAAAAGAAGAGCAAGAGAACAAGCTTTATGGAGCTTACTGTCAGCATAACTATCTGCTTTCCACTAGGATACACTTCATGTCTCCAGTCTACTTATCAGACTAAAGTAAAATAAGAACATGCTTCCGGTCGAATCGCATGTCTGCACTCTTACATAATCAGCAGAAGGAACAAGTGCACTCAGCTTGGATCTACTCGTAGTCAAATTGCTTCTACTTATGCGACCAAAGCAACCGGCCTCCAATGAACACACATGGAAACCATGGAAATTATCTGCTGCTCTACCGGCTTTTGTTCTCTTGATTTTAGACTCTTCACCAAATTTTAGAATCTGACTGCAGGGATATTCTCTCATTCAAATATAAGAACATCCGATCTGTTGTCACTTCTAGTTCTTAGATATGGCAGCTTGCTCTGTGACTGACTAGCTTGTTTGACTTGTATAAAGTCATTTGACTCAGTGCTATGTTTGCAAAGGTTAAGATCACCTGGAACTTGGAAACCAAGATTAAATTCCTGTTTCAAACAAATATTGTTTTGAAGTTTGAGAACCTCACATCATCTTAAACTGCTGGATGTGCATTTGTTTGTGCAATGGTATGATAGTTACAAAATATGCACGTTAGACAACTAGCTTACAAATATCAATGTTTTAAAAGCCAGACCAGGATATATTTTTTCCCAAATTAACTAAGTAGTTTTGATGCTTCAACATAAGTAAACAATGACAGTTACTCAACTTTTCTCAGCTCCAACTCCAATAATGCTCAGAGTCAGTCACTGCTATCTGGTGTACAAACAAGCAGAGAATGTGGCAGAACCAGGAGCTGGCAATATGATGAGAAAATAAATCACACTGCCAACTATTGTATAGGCAGAGAGATTTCTTTGTCATCTTATTGCCAGTTCCTAGGCACTCCAACACACAAGGATGTTGTACTTACGTGGCATTGGCGTGTTTTTATTCCCTGTATCATGGACCTCTATGTTTGTGTTGCACATTTAACATCTGTTATCATTCCTGCTACATAAATAAAATGTATTATTATTTGAACAGAAGTAAATCCCAAAGTTAACCAAAAAAAACACAAAGTTGACAAACAAAAATAATATGTTGACGCTGCCACACTGTGACTTGCATGTCAGCGAATATGAGAAGCCACTTGTCAAATTCTCACTCCGAAAGTGGTGAAAAAATCAAAAGACTCTAAAGGGAGCGCTTTTTAATTCTTACTTTTAAACTTCTTGCAAGTTTTACTTCAGAAAATGGAGCGACGCCTGCAAGCTAGTTCTGGCAGACAACTCGAGCTGCAATGCCATACACGTCACATGTCCCACTCTCATAACCATCATCCAATCCTGCCCTCTGCCTCTCAAATTGGCGGTCTATTTAAACTGGGGAAAAATCTCCCATCTCTCCCTCTGCCTGTCAACGCCTCTGCTGCTGCATGCCTATTGCTGATATTTTCTTCTTCCCCGCCGCCTCCCCAGCTTCCACCTGCAGGCTCCGGGGGTGTTTAGTATGTTTTGCTCATCACTCCTCAATGTCTGCATGTAAACTTATCTGCAGGGAGTGATGAGGCCGGAGCCTGGGCGCCAAATATGAATATGTATTTGCTGCAACAATAAACAATTTAAACGTGAGTTGTCTGACTGAACTCTGTTTTATTGACTTCTTAATCAACAAAAACATGTTTTCTGTTGTACACTTCAAATGGATCTGCTGTGTATGAAGGTTTCCACATCCGAGCATTATGTCTTACATGATCAGTAAATGTGTGTGAGTGAGTGAGTGAGTGAGTGAGTGAGTGAGTGAGTGAGTGAGTGAGTGAGTGAGTGAGTGTGTGTGTGTGTGTGTGAGTGTAGAAGTGAGTGAGACATAATTAGTTACCTAGAGAATATGACAATAAAGCACCCCCATCCTCCCATCCTGTAGCGTGTCTACACAAAGAGAGGAGGAAAGCAAAAAGAAGAATATGGAGAGAGAGAGATCCTGCACTAAGGATGAATATTTCATGACAGAAGCCAGGGTGAAATCATCTCTCTTCACTGTGTATGTTTCCGTGCACGCTCCTGTCCAACAGTGATCAGAATACAGCAGCTCCTGTGGATTTTAGCTTTTTATTGAAACCCCGGAGCTTTACTATCTCGCATTACCGTCTTCAAAAATCTTCAAAACATGTTTCCCAGAGCTTAAATGTCAGAGAGGAAATTCATTTTTACAGTGAGATACAGATACATGCATCCAGAAACGACAAGACACACACCAACAAACTCTGACAGGAGGAGTGTAGACATTAAGAGGAAATATTCACTCAGTTACAGGGAATTACAAACCTGAGTATGCTTTGAGTTCCTATTATCAAACAAATGTTCAGGAACTGCTTTGGTGAATTATTTCATTCAGCATCAGGGAGACAGGCTATAATGGCTGTAACATAATGTACACAAGCTTTATTTTTTTCCACTGACAGGCACAGATTGTTATTCTGACAGCATCACAGGGAGAATAGTTACAGAAATAGACATTTAGTGTGAAATCAGATCCTTTCATATGAACCAGAAGTTTTGTGTGCGGTGTTGATGAAGTATAACATCACTTTCTCACACAAAGACCAACAAATTAAAATACCCCAGCAAAAACCTAAACTATGAAAAAGGCAGAAAATTCAGAATGATCCAAATTCCGAGTAAAAATACAAAGCCCAAAATAAACGAAAAAAACAGAAACATGATGCAAATGAGAAACATGATGCAAATCTGCTGGAAATATTTCAATGATTTAAAAGTGAAAACACTGCAAATCCAGCCAATTTGATACAATCCTTAACAATACGATATATAACACAATCAATGATGTGATCAAAACAATGCAATAGAACAGACACAATACAATACAAGAAGATCAAATTTGATGCAACTAGGATAAAATAGGATAGAATAGCAGACAGTTTATGATATGACTGATATGATAGGACACAATTCAATACAATATGATATGACACAATAAAATAAAATATTGTACGATATAATACAATACGGTACGTAACGTTATGCTACGGTGCGCAAAGTTACATTATGCTAACTTTTTTTATATTACTTTACATTACGTGACATTACATTCCGATACATTGCACTAGGCTACGTTACGAAATGTTATGTTAAGTAACGTTACGATATAGTATGATTTGATATAATACAATAAAATACTATACAACGCCATTATATGGTAGATAAGATAAGATACAATAAAGCGCAATAGTATTTCATACAAAATGACATGACATGATTTTAAATGATATGATACAATACCATAGGATAGTATTCAATGATACAATTCGGTAAGATTGGGGTATCATGCTGTATCATGTCATATGACAACAATAAAGGAACTTTTTCTTCAGAGATGAACCTTGTTGTTAGGTCATTGCTATAACTTGCTGACTTCTATGTCTCAAATGTAGCAGAAAGTCCTGTAAGGTTGTTTGAAATTAAAGTATGGTGGTCTTTGATCATTTCCAATGAAAACTTCTGTCAGTGTTATTTCTCAGAACTGGTATATCTTTAAAATGCATTTCATACTTTATCATGAAGTACTGTATTTTTTGTTCTGTGAATCACAGCTCATCAACAGAATTAGGTGCTATGTATAAATTCCATTAAATAATTACACACACATCAGTTCTTTATGATTTCTTCTATCTCTGTCTATATTCAAACCTTAAGCAGAAAAAAAAAGTTGTCAACAGACGGTCCTCTGAAGTTCAGAAGTCTTTGGTTTTCTTGTGTTTCAGCCTTGTATAAACAAGTAAGCAACCCCTTTGATTTGACATCTTTCATTTCAGAGAAACATGCTTAATGATGCACATAAGCAAAGATATACAGCACAAGTCAAACTCAAAGAAAAGTAAGCTGCTTTCAGATGATTGACTATGTTAAAATAATTTAACTGAGGTCTCTGTTTGCATCTGCAAGGGATTTATTTTAAATGCTGGGAGTACCAGGGTCATTTCTGACTGAGGCTACAGCTCCTCCACTGAGAAAGATAGAGCAAAGTAGGGACTCAGAGCTCTTGCATAAACTCCTTTATTCATAGGTGCATGGTTATGGTATGCCTGAAGATATTTGAACCTATATATATATATATATATGATGCTTCCCAATCTTGGTTATTAATTGGCAGTCCGACCTGGAATCATCAGTATCAAATACGTAGTACAGCTTATGCAATTTCAAGGGATGGTAATGCATGTTTTGCTGTTGATCACTCTTTAAGCTGTTGATCCTGTGACCTCACTATCAAGCAGATCGATGTGTTTCATCTTTTCAAAATAAAAGCATGTTTGTAATAACAAAAAACAACATAAAATAATCTCAGTTTTAGACAGCAAAAAAAATAGAATAAAAGCATCATATATACAATCTTATAAAACATCTTTTGCACTTAAGCTTGAACATAAACGGTCTCACTTACACCACTGACACACTGAAAATGTTACTGTATATCGTACCATATTGTGAGTTGATAAAAGCTTTATATGCCTAGCACTTACACAAATTAGCTATTTGCATATTCAGCTTAATGATTGTGTGGAATTGGATGTTAAAATGATCGTTGTTTCTATTCTTAAAGTATTAAAAGTTTAATTCCACTTACAAATATCTGCAGGATGCTTCTATACAAAAACATTCAGAAATCTACAGACCATTGAGGAAAATGGCGACTGTATGGCATTAGTCCAGACAACAGAGACAGTCTTGTCTTGTCTTGAATTTTTAAATGTGTGTATATCTTTTCTATGTAGTTTGATAGATGGACAGTTTAGTTGTGGCTGAACTCCCTGCCACAGCCTTGTTTGTCTGCTTTTACAGTGTTTGATTTACAAGGGAGCCAAGCACAGCCATCTGTAACCTGACTAGAGCAAAAGAGTAGCATGATGAAAAAAACAGAAAACTGAAAGGAAGAGCAGCACATTGTAGGTCTCTGTACTGTAGCTATTGGAGTCAAATCATTTTGGGATTCGGAATAAAATAATTACACTTGAATAAACATAAACAATATGTTAGTATGTAGATTGTATCATAGTTTTTGTAATAAATCTAAAATGAAATATATGTTAATACAGAGATGGTGAAAGTTAGCTTTAGCCCCAGACCTTACAACGGACATGACTGCTAAAAAGGTTTTCAGTAGTAACTAATTATAATATTCAAAGTCAGTCAGACTGTTAGTAAATGTTTAATAGTAATGGATAAAAATGTAAAAGTGAGTCCAACATCTCTAGAGAATCTGTAGTTTTAAAAGTAACGTTCTTGTTTCACAGATCTTTGCCGACATGAATACAAAAGCAGCATCACACTGTGCGTCTGTCTCAAATGCCTCCCATTAACCAGCAGTGGTCGTCCCATTAACCTGCCACAACAAACGCCTCCTGTTTTATGACCCACTAATATCTGAGTTTCCCTCTGAAAAAACGAATGCGCGTGTTTGTGTGTGTGACATGCAGCCTGTGTTAATCTGCCACAAGTTCATAGCCAACAGGATTTGGTGAATTTATGAATGTTACAGTGGAGGGTGGTACGATCTACAGGATGTTGTAAAGTTGATCGATAGTTGGTGTTTTGCTCTCCTGGTTTGATTCTTCAAGTCTGTGAGGAGACGGCTGGTTTGCAGAGAGGCTCACTGTCAGGTTTACAGTATTATTTTTGGAAAAAAGCTGTAAGCTTGTGTGTGCGCGCTTTTTTTTATACATTTTTTAATATTTATCTCTGGGATACTAATGTTGCGATACGAGTATGTCTGGACTTTTATTTCTTATGCACCCACAGGCCTGGAGCACTTCTGGATTTGCATCGATGGTGTATCTGCAGGGTGTTTGCCTCTGATGCAGATGTTCTGTCTTTATGGATCCCATTTTATTTTTATTTTTTTTTCAATAGCAGGAAGCTTCAGTTGTTGCATTTGCTCTGAACTTTTGTATGTATTAATGAATTTACCTTGTTTCTGCATTTGCAACACATTTGTTCTAATGACAATATATCGGGCCTCTGCAGATCAGCTAGCTACTGTGTGTCAGCCACTGTAATTTATAGATGTCCATAACATTTTTGCTGAATTCTTAATAGTAATGACTCATTTTGACACTCTGAACACATTTAGAATGTTAAAAAAGATTGTTAGCCTCAGCTCTTAGAATTGAATGAAAGATCTCTGGTTCATTTTGGCTTTCTACAACTAATTTCGGCTTTTGTGTGTTTTTGACTCTAAATCCATGGTGTATTTGCAGTTGTTCCTCTTTGTGCAGCACGTTTCTTAAATTGCAGAGCTTTTCCATCATTCAATTGTTTTGAGAACTTTGCATAATTTCAACATTTGTCGGTCACCATGGTTCAGAAATATAATGTTGCTAACTTTTTATCAAAACTACTACAACATTGAACTTTTGAACCTCCAACCAAGCATGGTCTCTTTATGAACATGGTCTTAAAAAAATAAACTTTACATGCACACACCAAAGAGAAAAATTATAGACTCAGCATGTTCTTGTCCCACAAGTTTACACTGTTAGGTTTAATGGACTTTGAAGTTTATTTTGGGATCACTAGTGCAGCTTTGGTCTTGTTGTCATTTCTTGTTCCAGAAGCTGATGATACAGTATCGTAATGCACCAACAGACTTGATGATGAGTCTGTCTTCAGGGCACACACGGCTCTCCCTTCTGCCTCTCTGTGTTTCTGTCTATCTCTGTTTGGATCTAAACCCTGAGAGAGGAGAGAAGCAGAGGGTTGGCATGTCGGGGAGGTTGTTATACTCACTCATCAGTATGCTTATCTTCCTGTTTGTCCCTCTGTGTCTTTGGAGATATCTGAGCTTGACAGACTGTCATTATCTTCACTATCTTATGTCTCTCATCCTTATTTTGTCCTTTGTCTATATCCACAGTACGGGCAGAGTTAGACATTTCAGCTACAAGAAAGTCACTTGTTAGGTTTCCTTCTAATCTCAGCCCTCCAGCCTGTGAGCCTCTGGTGTTTGTTGGTATCGACTGGCAGCTTTACTCGGGTCAATAGGCTCACCTGTTAGCTTCACCATGTCGGCAAATTGCAGCAAGTTCAGTCCAGCACTTCACAGGGCCAGTCTAAGCAACACATGAACCAATTTTTTACACTGAGGAGGTTGTGGAAATGAGGTGACAAACAGCACGAGTGAGACCTTTAGGCAGAAGTACCACAATAATAACACTCTATTTTCTAAGTCCCATTGAGATTAACCATACAACACAACATGGAAAAAACACTATGTATGTATACACTACAATGTTTATGGACTGAAAATATCTGGAGTTGTATCGTAGGTGGTATAATTTCCAGGGTGATGAGGCATCTGGAAATAATCTAAGAAATTACTACAAAAATAACACACCTTTAGACTGGAGTAGAGCAGGTGTCCATTCAAGTATTCAAATGTTTGTTTTGCCAGGTATAGTCCCACTACTTCAATGTCTTTTTTTTATGAGCCACATAATGAAAAGCATCAGCACAGCTTATTTTGTTGTAACTTGTAGAAGTTTTATTTAGATATCACCAAAACATGGTATGGCTTCTTTACTGTAAATGCAATATTTGAGCCTCTCAACAATTACTGTCTATCATTGTCCAACAATGATATGGTTCTGTGAACAGATGCAAAATTCTCAATAATTATGCTCAACTAGTGGTTAAACGTATTTTCTGTGTGGCTTCTACATCTGCAACATAAATACTGGCAAAAATCCAGCAGTGGGCAGTAAATTATCCAGAAGCTTCACTCTGAATTACTGCAGTGAAAGGAAAGCAACAAAACTTTCTTGTGATTTTCTTGTAATTAACGGGTCTTAAGTTTGCTGAAATATCATTATGATTCAGATTAGTAAGAGTAAAAAGTCAATGTTGGTCAGGTCTGTCCTCCAGAGGAGAGGAAGCCAATTTTCAAAATGTTTGTTCAATGAATGGAGGTCAGATCCATCATTTCTGATGCATTCCAGGAAGTCAGAAAATCTAAATGTGATTAGGTTTTCTGAAACAGTTTGAAGCAGATTTGTTGTGGAAGTAGAAAAGTTTGATCTAGAACAGGTTGCCAGCTGCTTTTGCCTTCATATACCTGTTAATAGAGAGAGATACATCATCAACAGGTTACTGCTGATGGGAGCTGTGATGTCATTACGATGGATTGTGTTTCATTTTGCTCTCCATACCACAAAGTCTGCTGATCTGGTCAAATCTACTCTGACTACAAACTGAAACTAGAGCACATCCTTCCTTCACATAGAGGAAAATCTGACCCCAGAGGACAGAGATTGTGTTTCCGTGTGGAATTTGTGAAAAGAGATTAATTCAACTGTTAATGGATGGTCATTGAGATGTCCGCACTAATAGATTAGAAGTGTTCATTCACAGTTCTCTAACCTGAGACAGTCTACTGCATCAGGGAGAATTCAGCCTGAGATTGGCAGATATTGTTATGATCATCATCATTATCGTCATCATCATTACCATCATCTCCATCATCACCAATCTTTTCAGATCTGTTCCTGTAATGAGCTCAGAACAGCGTGAGGATGATTGCATACACTCACACACACTCTGTCTCTTCCTCTTACACACACACGCAAACACACACACACACACACACACACAACTCAACAGCTGGCATCTGTTCGGCATCTTCATCGAAGGGGCTTCATCATCATCTGCCCTCCATCTTTGCTTTCATCTTCCTCTTTGTCCCTCTCACCCCCTTCCCATGTTTACCCCTCCCTCTCTCTCTCTCTTTCTCTATCTCTCTGTCTCTCTCTCTCTCTCTCTCTCTCTCTCTCTCTCTCTCTCTCTCTCTCTCTCTCTCTCTCTCTCTCTCTCTCTCTCTCTCTCTCTCTCTCTCTCTCTCTCTCTCTCTCTCTCTCTCTCTCTCCATCACCCCTCTTTCACTCCTTCACTGTCTATAATATACACATCATTCATCATCATATGGTGTCTACTTGTACACACACACACACACACACACACACACACACACACACACACACACACACACACACACACACACACACACACACACAAACACCGCCCCATTACTGGCCCCGGTGTGTCCCACCCCCCTCTGAGTCACCTCCCCTGTTTCTTGGCTGTTCAAACAAACGCCCTCTATCTCGCCATCCAGCCATTCAAGGACACCTCTCCTGCACACTCTAACACACACATACACACACCAAGCACGCACACACACACACACACATATACACACACACACACACACACACACACACACACACACACGCGCGCGCACGCACACGCACACAGCATTTCAGTCAAATGACTCTCCTTTGCTGCATCTCTTTGAGGAATATTACAAGCTCCTTCTCATGTTTGCTTCAGAGGGATGACTTGAAAAATGTCTTTCTCACCGCTCGACAATTCACTTATTTGAAGACAGCTTTCCTGGTACTTTTGCATGTCTGCACCTGCAAAACTAAGTTACTTTGTACCTTCAGGTGAAGAGAAAGGCGTTGGTAAAGGTGCTGATGAAAAATTTGACAAATACGGGAACTTATGACACATCGGTTATATGATATGTGATAAGAGCACAGCTTCAAACCTTCTATGTTACATTTTTCACCCTGACTTTACCCGGACTTTTTCTTGCCAGCACCCTGAAAAGTTTTGGTGTAGAGTTGGATGAGTTGCTGGAAAAATGCAGCAAAAAATATTCAAGGAAAATCACCGTTAATAAGTGGACAGGATAGATACTGATACATTTTTATGGGTGATGTTGAGAACCCAGGAGAGCAATCTGTAACGGGATGAATGAAAATATCTGAGGTTGAAGAAGGACTTTCCTTTTCGTGACAAGAAAAGATGTCTTTGCATCCGTTTACATACACGTAGCATTGATATTAATGTAAAATCTGCATCATAGTGTAGGCCTCTGTTGCTTGTCCTCCATCATGTTGAAAACATTACACAGTGGCCTCTACAGAGGGCTTTCAATGTCATGGGTTACGGCCTCCTGAAACTTGTCTCCTCCTTTCACCAGCAGAGAGGACTTCAGGCTGTGAGGGACATGTGTGACCAAACAAACAAACTGAAAACTTCTAACAAAAAAAACACGAGTTCACAGGTGAAAGAAGCTCAAAGGGTTTTTCTTTCTCAGCTCTTTTATTAGCTAACCTTTATTTTTTAAACCCATACTCTGATATTTTCTTCATTTTTAAAATAAACTTGTAGTGCGCTCTGAAAATAAAAGTACAGAGTCACAGCAATAACACAAAGACCAATGCTTTTCTATTCACTGTTCTTGCTGCCTCTCATCAGGGCCACAGGTCAATGTTTTTTCGTGGTCAGAGTTTAAGTCAGATGCACCACAAAAACTTACATGCAAGCTGCTCTGCTATTTAGAAACATTGACTTTTTCTCAGTGTATGCTGTACGAGTTTTCAGAACTTCCTTAGTCTTTCCTCAAGCTGCCCTCCCTGAACAAAACATTGGCCTTGCTGTAAAGAAGTCCCTGACGTAAACAAGAGGGAGGCTCTTGAATAAGACAAATGTGTTGAACGTTATGATATGAAGTCAGGACTTTGGGTTAGCACACTTTATTCACCGTGATTCTGCCTTTTTACGTATTTTTTAACCTTGCTCTTCAAAGTACACCTCTGATTTGTATATACATATGCACCTCAAGAAATGATCAAACCAGGGAAAGGACATTTATATGTTATTGGTAATTGACTCCAGCATGAGTTAGTTAACTGTCCATTTGCTGTTCTTATCACTACTAAATCTTGTATGTTCTTCTTCTCTGTTTTCCATGAGTCAAACAAAAGCATTACGTTCCCTCTTGTTTTAGTGATCCTATCCACATAAATGTAAGAACAGCTAAATGTATATGTGATTGGTATACGTTTATAGATTAGTACTTGCATTTATAAACCCCTTTACACCATTTTAACCACTTGAAAGTCTAGATTAATTTGAAATGATCAAGTAAATAATTTGGATTGTCATGAAAAGTGTTATTTATGATGTTTTTTCATGGTCAATCCCAGCTGGGCTGCTATCTAGAGAGACATAAAATGATAAAAGGTGGCTGAAGTATGGGAATGAAAATATATGCATTCTTGAGTGAGGAACATTTTGTGGTTATGTGTTTGGTTTTGCAGCTCTGCTGGCTGACTTACAGTACTTATTGAGATTAGAAAAAACCCTGTCAGTAAATAATACGGTGATTTTATTACCGTCTATTCACATAAACATCTCTCTCACTCTATTCTTCATCCAAAGAAGGCATCATACTGATTATCTTCTCTCTCTCTCTGTGTGTGTGTGTGTGTGTGTATGTGTGTGTGTGTCTTACTCAGTGCAGTTTACTCCTCTCCACACAGTCTTTATTGTCTTCATCTTCTCTCTTCTCCAGGCCTGTGGAAATTATTCTGACCCTAATCTTTCTCTTTCTCGCTCCCTGCCTGACCCTTTTGTAAAGCGAGTAGCGTCCGACGCCAAACGCTACAAAAGGTGCTGTCACACACAAAACAATTAGCCAATGGAGAGATGTCTCTGTCTGCTTCACACACACACAAGAAATGTGCAGACCAATATGTGATGATTTTAATGTGCGCTGAGCGGCAAGCTTAATGTGCTTATCTGCAGCTGTCTGCGAGTCTGTACAATGTTGTGTTGAAGAAGCTCATAAAGGTGTCGGGGCTGTCACCTTTTCGCTCCAGCTTTACTATCGGGTCAAAAAGGTGATATATGCTGCTACAAGTAATTATATACATCTATCTCTATTTTGGGTTTCATAGACAGATGAACTAGCGCTTAACACCCCCTACAGCAGGGAGACTGACAGAACATCCTACTGGTGATAAAAAAAAATTAGCTTACCTAAATTTCTGTGCCAATTTCCCCAAATTTGAGTCTGGTTTATTTGGAAACTGTATATTAAAACAATTAATATGTACCAAGTGAAACCACAAGGGCATTTCTGTATCTCCGTTTACATAAAAACTTCACCGCGTCTTTAAAATCATGCTACAGGAGAAGCCGAGTGATAGTACAAGTCACAACACACTCATTTTCACCTATATGGGCCCCTTTTTTGTGTTTGTCCTCAGGGTCACTGCCATGCTGTTATAATCCACCCCTTCACAAATAAGTCCAAACTCAGCGAACCCTGACACTTACGGGGTATCCTCACTCAAAGCATGGTGGCTCAGTGGTTGGTACCGCGTCATGAATCTGGGTTTCAACCTTATTGGTTTGGCCGTGGGGTTTTTTATGTCGCCCCACACATCAGAGACCTACGGTTCACAATGTACGGTTTTGTATTGTTCATATATTCACCTCTGTGGTGCTGTGTCAACTTGTCCACAGTGAGCGCCGCCTCTTTTCCAGTGGGAGCGGGGATCGGCTACAGCCCCCCACGACTCCATCCAGAGTAAGCGCTTTAGAGAACTGATCCATGGAGGGATGGATAACTGGATGATTTCCAGATTCATTGATAGTCATCATGCTTTCGGAGTACGATTAAACCATAATGCGGAAAATAGACATTTGATTCTGTTGGTTGAGCTCTCTATTCTTTTGTCCTGTGCTTTTGTCCACAGCCAAACATCCTCTTTCGGTTGTAAAACTCAATAGACTTACTTTTAGCATCTAAATTATAAAAGTAAACCCCTCAGAAATATTCTTAAATTTTCTGGTTCTTGACAAACTCACCGTAGCCCAACAGCACCAACACTTTGTCTCACTTGGTTCCAATGTTAATCTGTCTATAGATAAAATAAAATCAATAGTATGTAATTACATCCCCTCGTATTGCATTGGGATGCAGTTAGCACCATCACCTCTAGGGGCCACTAGTAAGCTTCAGACAGTCTTATTGCTATGAAACACCAACTTGTGAACACTTTTTTCATCTCACCACAGGAAATCCGACCTTGAGTTAGAAAAAGGAAAATGTTGTGCCATAGTGCGAAATTGGTGTCAGTTTCTCCCCTAAGTTTATTCCGTCTGCTTCCTACTCAACCCATTTTTTAAAATGGAGTCCAACATTTTAGCACTTTGTGGTGAATTCATCCAGCTCATATAACCTCTGGGTTTGCTTGTATACTGTTATGATACAAGGTATGGATACCACCAAGAAAATTGTGTGGTCATGTTCAGATCTTAGGTCACCACAAGGTAATGAAAACGTTTTTTAATATTTGACTTGTAAAATATGTACAACACTTGTTATTTCAAGAACTAGGTTTTTATTATGCATATTTATACATCTAACTGTTCATATTTGATGACACCATCACCAAACACACACACACACACACAATCACACATTAATATTTGTATAAGACTGTTGGTAACTCAGACTTGTTCGCAACCTGATGTTCTTCCAAAACTTCCCAACCTGTATTCCTGGCTGGTGACAACACATACGTAGTCTAACACTGGAAGAGCTGCCTCAACAACCAGCCAATCACAGAGTTTACCTAATATACAACCGACCAATGAAAGTGCAGTTCTTCAATACATCACATAGAAACCAGCCAATCCTATTAGTGTCAGGAGAAGCACAATCCATGGCCAACCTGGTTGACCTAGTTTACACTAAGCAGCCAATAAATGAGCCATAAAAATGAGAATTAAAAAGTGTGTTAGAATTTGTATCCAAAATGAGAAAATTTGATTTACTGACTTACATACACAGCATTGATGGAACATTTTCAACATTTCTTTGGATTTCAATTGTAACGTGAATAATGTGTTGATAGAAAATACAAAGCAATTTCGGTCACGGCCATAAAACCACAAAAACCATAAAACTAACATTGTGCAACAAATGTATATTTTTAGAACTTGCATCAGAAGTAATACCCATACCAGCACAAAAGTATTAACATGGATCCTGTCACACCTATATTCCTTTGCTAACAAACACAAACACACTCACAAGGCTCTGTGGAGTTTCAAGCTGAGTGTTGGGTATCGCGGATTACGTTGTGTATTTGTTTGTGCATGAGTGACTGTTTGAAGGTAATTGATTGGAGAGTTTAAAAGTGAGTATGTTTTTTATTTTGAGCTTAAGCCATGGTGTGCAGGAGCGCTCTGTATTTGTGTATTTGTGTTTGTGTGTGTGTCTTTTTTTAAAGGTAACAGAATACAATTTTTATCCATCAGCATGTTTGTGTGTTATGCTTATCTGCTCTCACACACTTTCTCCCAAGGCTACTTTGACTGCTATCCTGCTGCTCTCCACACGCAGAAGCATGCACACACACACATACACACACACACACAAACAGGTGTACACATTCACACACACTTTTCTTTCAGATTTATCAGTGCAAAAATAGCCAGGTTTTCTGAGGCCTTAATTTTCAAAGGAGGGAACACACAAAGGTTTGCTCAAGATTTAATGATTTAAAACATATACAAACTCACCTGGTCTGTGCATTAACTGTCATTAGGTTACGGCAGATCCTTTCACTTTAAGAGCAAATGTGTGATAAAATAAAAGACTTCAGTCATCACTATAACTCAGTCAGACAGCGGTGAATGCACATTATTGCTCTCAAAGGAAAAATGTATCTCAGATATGGTACATCAATTGGATGTCTTTCTGACTAACTCAGGGGTTAATTTGTCCTTAATAGGTTATCTTATAAACCATAAAATGCATTGAATTAGGCTGGGCATCATCCAGGAGTGAAGGAGTGTTAGCTGGCATGTAGTACTGTGGTATGAAAAAAGAGGATGGTTTCAAGGATTCAAGAGCCTCTTTCACGTATGCACTTTGGACATTTTCCAAAGTTGCTTAAATTTAAATGTCCCTCTGTGTCAAATGGGGGGGGGGGGGGGGTACATTTAAATGTCGTCATTGTAAAGCTCAACTAACCATAATGAAAATGTGTTATTGTGAGGGTGGTCAGTGAACAAAGTGTAAGATAACAGTCAAGATAGACATAAAATAGTTCAGATACACTGCAAGTGCTTAAAACTAAGCATGTTTTATCTCATTTCTAGTGAAAAAAATAACTCACAAAACTTAACATTAGCAACATCCACCTGACTATAGTCCTGATAAACGTCTTATTTCAAGATAATACATGCAAATGATAAGGTCTGAATTGCTTTTAATGAGTAATGAGCTCTGTATGTTTCAGTTCACATGTAAACACATTTCTGCTACAACACATTAGCTTATGCTGTGTTTTGTCTTTGGGGTGCATTTTTCTGCACCTCAAGAAGCTCCCATCAGAGCAAAAGCACTGCAATGTACAACTGTTGACAAGAGACAGTGGAGGCTAGACACGTGACCAATCAGTAACTACACACACAAGAATTCTTATCTACATTTTATCACATTATACACATTACTTTACTCTTAAAAATTGATATTTACAGCACATAGTTACTCCTTGTGGAGAGTGGCGGGGTGTACAGGTTGTTGTCGAGTAAAATGTATTTTAGTCTTATAATTTTTTTCAGTACCCTGACACCTTTTGCTAAACAGAGATACAAACAGGGAAATGTGGGAGAGAGGCTGACTTGTGACACACAGCAAAGACCCCTGGCCTGTAAAAATGGCATGCGTCTTAACCACTAGGCCGCCAGGCACAGAGCAAAAACTGCAAGAAACTCCTTTCCATTTTAAAGAGTGGATGGAGATAAGAGAGAGCTCAGTGGTCCTCTGTGTCCTGTCTGTGTGTGTTTGAGCTTCCTCCAAAGACACACTGCTGAATTGGAAATTCCAAAATGCCTTTAGGTGTGAATACAAGAGCGAATGTGTTGGTCCTTCTGGAATATTGTGCGTATGAGTCTGGTGCTCTGCCTCTCACAGAGTGCAGGGATTGGCTCAAGCAGCATGTAGCCTAAGAATCATGGATGAGGCTTTTTTTTCTTTGCATTGAGATGATCCCAACATGCCTACACCTCTGACACTTTCAGGTCAGTTCACTCAGGTGGGAATTCTACAAATAAATAATTACTATTTGATCACATGTTAAAACTTCAGCTTGACATCCACCACGACACCTGAAGGTTAACAACTCCACAAGAAGCACTAGTATACCTAACACCTCAGCTGGCATAGTGGAAACATGGCCTAGAGTCAACTTCAGTAGGTGTTTGTTATATTTGTGATTTATAGAACTATACACTATATCAATAATGGACATAGCCAGCGTGACATTACCCACTGCTTTGTTGACTTTAGTTATGAAGCCTTGAGGATAGCGGTTAGGTTGTCTCCATGTTGTTCTTTTTGCCAGACGTGCTCGGATAACACGATCAAGCTGAGGAAGAGCAAGCGGATGTTGGGTCAATAATTAATCAAAATTGTAATCCTTATGCTTGTTGCTCGCAAATTAGCGAATCAACCATAATGTTTCCCCATAATGATGACTTATTTGTAGTCAATGCTGTACGTAAGATCCTGTAAAAAAGTAAAAGACTTACTGCGCACTTACCCGACTCTCTTTAATGGTGAATCTCAGTATGGAACAGGAGTTCTCTCAGTCCACGTCCACACGGATTCAGATGTTTTTATAACCAAAGTTTTTTCTCTCTGTTTTCAAATAAAAATCCTGTCCACACCTGAGGTGTTCATGAATATTTCTCTAGGACTTGTTGTTCAAGAGTTCAAATCTTGAAGCCAATAAATGTAAGGAATGTGACCATAGTTTATATGAGCTCTCCAAGCCCAGAGGAAAATTTTGCTGCTCAAGGCTTTCTCTCTTCTAAGTCTCTGTAGACAAAATTGAGATTCTCACTTCAGCTTTATTCAAGTTTCAAATTGTTCTCATTCATTTCTCATTAGTTTATCCTAAAATTCACTAGGAGCAATAGTTGAGACCATAACATGAGTCTTATTTCAGACTTAAATGAGAGATCTCATTAATGGCGAATTTTCTTCTCTTTATTAAATTTATTTTTGGCCTTTTTGCCTTTATTTGACAGGACAGCTGAAGAGGGACAGGACATGTGGGGAGTAGTGAGAAGGGTAAGACATGAAGGAAATGGTCGACCGACTGGGAATCAAACCGGCCACCCCTGCAACAAGAACTGTAGCCTCTGTATAAGGGGCGCTTAGACCGCTAGGCCACCAGCACCAAAAAGAATCCACCCCTTTAATTGTTGTAAGAGCCAGATTCATGTTTTGGGTCAAGCTTTGAAACACATTGTTTATTGTGCCACAAGGTGTCATCGTTTTGCTCATTAAGGGCACAGGTATAAAAGTACGTCACCGCCTGGGTATCAGATGTGTGTCTTGACCCGGAAGGGCAGTTGGTTTTTGACCGTTGTCGCGTTGTCACGTTGTTGCGTTATCACGTTGTCACATTGTTGCCTTGTCACGTTGTTGCCTTGTCACGTTGTTGCCTTGTCACGCTGTTACGTTGGATGCTGTGACGCTGCATCGGCAGGCGGCATGGAGAACCGCATCTAAGATGTTTGTTCGTGCAATGAAGGAGAAACTTGTGGACGCTGTCTAACTGTTCGTACGGTGATGCAATAAATGGATTGTATGGTGCTGCAAACCAAAGTTACGCCTAAGACCTGTTATTTCAACAACTACAGTAAATGGTATTGTATGGACAAACATATGACAGTACAACGCGTCAGCCAAGTCATTCCCGGGAGTAATCAAAACACACCAGCAGCTTTAGTACAGGACTAAGCTTCTATAATTGTAATAATCTGGCTAAATCAGGTCAGCCATTTTGCGGCCCATATTTTAAAGAAATCGTCTGTCATACCTGCTATGAAATCTCTATCTTTTGCAATTTCTCTCAAATACACCAACTCTTTGTGAAGTTGTTTTGTTCCAAACAGACTTGTAAAGGAAGGACCATGTTGTGAAGTCAAAGAAGAGATCATTTGACATCTAAATAGCTGATCTTGCAAGTGGTTCAAATTTTTTTTCAATTACATTGAAATCTTAATTTTTCAGGGTACTATAAATGTTCATGAAAAGATGAGCACAGGCTCTTTCTTTGCTCCATCTGAGCTCAACTTGAGACACAAAAACTGAGTCTGACAAAAACAAATGGAAGAGGTTAGATTGAGACAATTGAGAGAGCTCCCTGATTTCTCCACCTGAGCTCAAAAGGAATCACAAAACTTGAGAAATACCTGAGAATCATTTCAGACTTTGACAAGATCTCCTTTTGAACTGAAAGGGAGACTGAGCTGAGACTTTTTGCAACTTTTTTCTGGAGGCAAGAATGAGAAACAGGAGACATAAGCTGTAGTCTCATTTTGCTTTCAAACAGATCTCATTGTTGTCTAGGAGACATAAATGAATCACTTTTGAGCTCTCCTCTCTAAATTTCTTTTCCTATGGGAGGAGACATTTCCAAACTTCCCCTATTTTTGGAAAGCCATCTGTCCTTCAAAAAGCAAATGTAACATTTTTTATTTGTTGATATTGTATATTAAATTTCTATGCCCGCTAGGTGAGGTTTCTCTCTGTGGTTCATTTGTGTTTTCCAACTAGTACAATGCAGCTGTGGCCATGTGATGGCATCTATTTACAAAAACATAATCTAGGTGAAAATAAAAAGCTTCAGTTTCTTCAAACTTCTCATCAAACAAGGAACTGATTTGGCCTGGTGGTTAAACCGCATGCCCCATGCACAGAGGTTATATAATCCTGGATTTAATTCCAACCCCGCCTTACCCAGTGCTGTTCCCCACTCTCTCTCCCAGTTTCCTGCTCTATCCACTGTCCTATGAAGGCATAAAACCCTCCAAAATAAACTAAAAAAAAACATAAACACTTCTGACTAAACTCTAAACTTCAAAGCTCTAACTTTAAAAAAAAAATTTGTTCAGTACATGCTCTTCAAATTGTTCAAGAGCGGCTTTTGTTTACTTCGGATATGGCTTGGAGAGATGTGTCTAATTTTGAAGGCCTAGTAAAAAGGTAATATACTGTAAATGTTGGGTTTGTTTTTTTTCACTGTCAGGATTATTAAGACCACAATTGCAGAAGCTGGAACATTCTTGGTCAGTTTGCAAGCAACATTTTGTTTTAAAGTTTTGAAAATGCACAAGGTACTAAATTTAAATTGAAAATGATTAGATTTAAATAAGAATGGATTTCATATACTCTGCCCTTTCTGATATAGTCAACATGCATGTCATGACTTGTGAAAATTCCATCATGAGGCAACCCACGTCCTTTAGAGTAAAGTGCACACATGCATGCTGTGAGGTTTCAAGGCCGCTATTATTTAATCATGAAGCCGGCTGAGAGGCATGTGTTAAAGTTAGCATAGCATGTTACCACCGTGTGTGAAAACACTTTGACAAGGACAAATATTCCTGCATGTTGAAAGTTTACAAAGGCCATATCTTAAAGCAAATAAAAAACACATAATTTTTTCACATAAACCATTGTACTCACTGTTAAAGATGTTAAAGGTAGCTTCGGTTTGTCACCTGTTCTACACTGCAAGGATTGAATTCCTCTTCCTTGTCCAGGAACTGCCAAACAGAACAGCAGCCCCGCCATTGGCTTATGAGGTGGTGTGCTAAGTGAAAGGCACCATTTATGGATGAGGTGGAGGGGTGTTTTGACAGATGAAATAAGAAATGCTCTTTTAACTGAATATTGAGAATTAACTTTATGTAAATGTATTTGGATAATGTTTTGTAACCCCGTTGTATATGTTTGAATCATTTGTAGACCAGGTCGGAGTTTGATGTGAGTTGATTGATTACAAATGATTAACCCCTCTCTCTTGGTAGGAGCCAGCTGCTATATAATAGGAGGCTGAACAGCCTTCTGGCTGTTTTTGGTTTAAATTGAAGTCACATCAGTTGTTGGAGAGTGGTTCAATTGAAAAAGAGAATACTGAGCTGCATGGGCCAAAATGGCATTATGTTGAGCCTTGTCCCAAACTTTGGTTAACACTTTAGTCTGGCATTTTACAGATCCCTAGGCCTGCTCTGTACATAATGCCCCACAGAGGGGTTTTTTCTACACTGAAAATACACTTGGACTGCAGTTTTGACTTTGGCCTCATTATTGGACCAAATCAACTAGGCCATACTTACAAATTCAACTTAATGTCGTCTATACCATGAGGAAAGGCTTATCTATGTTCTCCTTATGTGAACACGGTAAACGCAACCCCATTTGAAGGCACTAAAATTCTGTCTCCTTCCTTCTGTGTTGGATCATTGCATCTTATCCCTTGTACTCTATGCATGAAATCCTCCTGTCCTGGTAGCTCCTTCTATGTTTATTCAAATTTTCTGTTGGACTTTTTTGGAATATTTTTTTTGCCTTTTCAAGTACGAATGTTTGTCTGCCTTTTGAAATTTAGTTTAACAAATGTTCTGCAAGTCTGCACTTGAGTCCTCTACTTTTAGAAAAAATAGAATGCCTTTATTGTCATTGCCTGACTTGCATACAATGGAATTAGTACAATTACTTTTGATTTAGTGAAAACTGTGACAATACCAAGCAATGTTGAATCTCTTAGTTTATGCACTTGTTGGATAAATAGAATTTTTTTTTCCCTTTTCAAGGAATATGCAGCCCAAATGTGACATTTATTTATAATTACAACTTTTTACTAGAAATCATTACACCTTCTCTGCTCCAAAACATTAACGGCACAGCATGCTGCTTTGTCCTGCCACCATGGGTTTTTAAAAATGTTATGACTGACTGTGAAATTTAAAATTAAAACAAACCATAGACAGGGTAAGTGTCATACAACTGTTACTTTTTAAGTCCTGCACCAGTATTGGCTCACTATTCCAAATTAATATTATAGGTGGGGACTTTAGGACAAGGACTGAAGCTGGAATCTGTGTCTCTTGTGTGTGTTTACATGCACATACTGTATGTGTCATTATGTGGTCTTAAGGCCGACTCTCAGACCTCGCACTCCCTCTGTCCTCCACATGACAGAAATCCATAATTCAGCTGTCACTGCCATACCCTGTAGTAAGACCTACCACTGAATGTGTGTGTTCATTGTTTTCTAACAACATTTTCTCTCACTCTCTCCCCACCAGGTAAATCCCTGTCTGCCTTCTCACCTAAACTAAAGGTAAGAAAAATCAATAGCTGTGATCTCTCCTCTCTCCCTCTCTGTTTCTCTCGCCCATGTGTTCTGTGTTGCTCTCTGAGGTTTCACACAGTCACACACACACCGACCACTCAAATGCACATCACATGATGAGCATGGTCTACAGGTCTGATGCCCCCCCCCCCCCCCCCCCCCCCCCCTGTTTTGTATTTATAAGATAACTGATGGTGGCTTGCAAAAACACAACTATCAGCCCTGGTATAATGTTTGACCAGCTCTCTTTTGTGTGATGAGATAATTGATTGCTTTGGAATGATTGAAAATGATAGAGGTGGAGAGCAGGTCTTCAAAAATATGTAAATTTGCCTTGCTACTGTTGACTGGCACTTTTTTTTTTTTGGTGTATACAAGAAACAAACAGCTGATGATTCCGTAAAAAAAAAAAAAAAAGTCTATATGATCATCCAGTATTTATTGGTGTCTATCTGCCAGAGTATGCATTAAATTTACATGAAAATAATAGCAAAACAATGGTCACCGGTCTTGGTATGTATCTGCGTTCTGCAAGTTCATTATGATTGCAGTTAACAGGAAATAAAATAAGTTAGTAGCTAGAAAGTGCAACTTGGATTAAAGAAGTTAGGAATTTTTACAAAATGGCTACGGTGTAGTTTTTGACTTTATTTTGTATTTTCCTGGTATCTCTGGTTGAAGCTTAAACTGGATTTGAAGCAACCCTAAGGTTTTGTCTGCAGTCCTGCCATCTAAATGTACACAAGGGAATATAACCATGAGAATATCAGACGTGTACTCTTCAGGGTGTATCATCCTTCATATATCATATATTCATCAGAGTAACAGTGTATTTGTAAAATTTTTCATTTACGTTGTGGTGTACATCCACAGAGGGATACCCATATTCAGTATAAACAGCCTTCGAGGCACATCCAAATAACCTCTTTTCACAAAAGGGCGGAACGTTTTGGTATGGAATGAATGAATTAATCATCCAATCAATCATCCAATCTAATTTTTATGTTCCCAAAAACTAAATATTTTTTTTTGTTCAGATGATTATGCAGTCATTCAAATATACATATGAACAATATACTCTTTTCCAACCAATCTGTTCTAATAATTGCTGCTAAATATTACACACTGCTCCTTTCAAGTTGTGTAAAAATGTCGTATGTAACCACAATGACTGACACTCTGTTCGGTCCCCAGCGGTCACCTTAGCCTGTGTACTTCAACATATGTATCTAGCAACCTTCAATCTTCAAAAGAAAGTTATGAAAAGAAAACCACAAAGCTATAGAATAAATTTACTTATTTCCTGCCATTTGTGACCAACAGATGTGGCCCTTTTCTCAAACAGTCTTCATTCTACTTTCGTTGTGAGCAAATTTTTTTTCCAAGATTTGTGCCGGCTCCATTTTTTCTATGCAATGAAGCAAATGCCTGTAAGCTGACCACTAATCACCTGGCTGAACCTGGACAGAGGAGAAGACAAGTAGCCAAAGAGAGGAAGTAGGGATTAGTCCATCTGGAATGGACGGTCACATTTGTGGCATATTTTCAAGGAGCATTGTATGTTTTGGCTCTGAAATATGCAAAGGCCTTAATGTCCATATGAATGACCAGTGTAATCCTGTGTTGTCCTGGGATGATGAATGGGAAGAGAAGAAGATGGGTAATTCTTCTTTACCAGCCAAAGGTTTGAAGATGAGTCTGCCCAGACACTGTCTGAAAGAAACCGGAAAGATTAAGAGAAAAAGAAGGAGAATTGAAAGGAGAAAGGAATTAAACCACCCAGGCCTTGGTGGCTTAATCCACCTAAGCTGGACCTGGAAAGAGGAGGGTAAGGGAGGAGAAGGCTAAAGAGAGGGGCAGAGAAAAATATGGACAGAAAGGAATGGATGGGGCAAAGAATAGATGGACAGTCAATCTGAGTAAGCCAGCGAGAGGTAAAGGGATTGTTAATCTTGGTTGACCCACAAAGTCTGGAAGACCTTGAACAAAGTCTTACCCAAAATTTGAAGCGTGTTCCCGTGGCTTTGAACCTGGTCCTTTTTTGAGTTTTGGGTACAAAAAGTTTTGGAACTGCTCAGTTTGCTTCAGTGAGATGTGAAACAAATTGATCATTCAATGGGAGAAATGTCAAAAGGAGCAACCAGCTCTCTGACATTTTAGGCAATGTTTCTTTATCAGAAAGGTGTAGTAAAAGGAGACAAGAGAGTAGTATGTGGAAACAAACTCTAAAAGTGCAACCCAAGTCTACTAATGTGACCACAGATGCTTGCAAGCAGCTTAATGAGAAATACAAGAAAAAGGCTGAAGTTGATCATTTCAAGCACACTTGGCAACTCTGAATGACACAGGGTTTTAATATGTTTCATTATCACAAAGTCTTGCAGAAACATACAAGCAGATACTATGTAGGAACTCTTTATGCTGATGATTCTGTGCTTTATTTAACAGGAAATGTGTTGAGTTTAGTGGTGTAATGAGGTTTCAGTTGTGTATGGCTGCACGGTGAGATGACAGCTCCTGAGGTAATCCTTTCCACTCTCAGGCATGTCTCAACAATGAGAACATCCTTTGATCCCTCCTCTAGAAGTTCAGGTCAGTACAGTGAAGCAGAAAACAGCACCTGACATGATGAGGGTGAATGATAGGAACAGAGTGTCTTGTCAGTCCTTGGACAGATGACAAGCACACAAATATACACTCCTATACGTTACAATCTGGCATTTAAGTTAATGACATGGAAAAGAATCGGAAATGGCACAGCGTATTGGATGTCCACTTGACATTTGCAGCCTGACGCGGGAGATTTCTGATGCTGTGCCAGGGATTTTATATTTAATTTATCTGTCACGCAGTCAGACTGGCGTGTACTTTCATGCTCTCTGTTTTCACCGTGAAAGCAGTGAGTCAATGAGATCAACAAGACATCAAGTTCTTCTTCAAAGACACGTTTTTTCTCATGTTGAGGCAATGCTGCTTTCGCAACATCACAGTCGAGATAAAGGGAATGGGGAAGGAAAGTTATTAATTTGATGTTTCAAAAAATCATCTCTCCTTATAATCTGTTTGGCTTAAACCTTTTCCTTAAAATATGTTTACTGTTTGGACAGACAGGCTTAATTAAATGACTGCTCTCTACTGGATAACTTGTTTAAACCCTACCCCCAGCCTTCAGACAAGGCTATGATTCGTCAACTGAGTGCCAGGAAAAGATTTTTAGCTGCTCTCAGACTGACAGTAGCCCCTGTAAGAAAAGAAAAACCCTTTCATGTAGGAAACCAGTTAAACAGCTCAGTGCCAGTGCAGAGCGCCAGCCAACCACAGATTTGTCTTGCAAAAAAAAGTTACACATTTTCCTAAAGAATACAACATCTTCTTACAATGCCAGGCTGAAGCCCAAGTCATATCAATGCAAAAGCCAGATGTAAGTATGTCATATGAAGACCATATTCTTGCTTAGTACTTTGCAATTGTTGGGAGCAAAAATCTGTATGTGAATATTAAAGGTGACATATTATGCAAAATCAACTTTTTAATGGTTCTCTACCTGAAATATGCGTCCCTGGCATGTCTACAAACCCCCCCCAAAATGAAAAAAAACCCTTCCCCCTGTTTTGATTTCTCCACCTTTCTGTAAATGTGTGATGAAACGAGCCAATTCAGTTTTCCGTGTTTTTCTTACGTCACAACATCATTAGTTCTGTAATGGAAGTCAGAGCTCGGAGCTTGTAGGCCCATAGACTGTATAAACTACAACTCAACCCCTCCTCCGTTTTTCATCACCTGCACATGTGTGCTAACAAGGAGCTTAGGAGGGAGGCATGCTAGTTGTAGGCTGTCTTAAAAAACACAAAGTTCGGTTTTACTCCCACGTTTGCAGATTTGAAGATCTAGTGGATGATTTTTAGTTTTCATGGGAAAGTGCTAGCGCTAGTTAGTATAGCCATATAGCTACATATTTGTAGCCATGTACCAAGACACACGTCGACATACTGACAAATAAAACAACAAGAAACACAAAATCTGTGACCAATCATTCAGAAAGGTCCTGCTGCAGGCGCCTCTCCGTCAGGATCAGATTCTGAATCAAATTCAGAGGGTTGAAGTAATGCGGGTCTGTGAGCAGCCGTGTATATTCAGCCAACATGTAAACATTAGATCAACGTGCTGGACAGCTGAGGCCACATCCACTTCCTGAGGGGGCGTGGTCAGAGAGCTCATTCTCATTTAACGGCACAGACACAGAAAAAAGCCTGTTCTGAGCAGGTCTGAAAAAGAGGGGTTTACAAGCATACCAAAATCTGATTTCAAAGTGTTTTTTGGAGTAATAAACTTTAAAGACGTGCTTTGGGGACCTCTTAGACAAAATATATTTGATGAAAAAGAGCATATGTCACCTTTAAAAAACATTGTATAGGTCATGTAGGCATGTAACAATTAGGGATGGGGATTGTTAATTTGTATATATATTAATACTATTGTCCAGCCTCCTTAACAATCCAAGTTTTTATCCATTCCGTTTTTGATGCGTTTCTAATATTGGGTGGGAAGACAGTACATTTTTGACAGAACTGGTATTGCTACATTTTATTAATCTTTACCGTATAGTAATTTTGCTGACCTGAGCTTGAACACATTACATTTTCACTTCATGTCACTTCATTTAGTTAGCTAACTAACTGTTATTCTGCCTTTTCAATGCATATTTTAACATTTGGTTTCTATTTTTAAATGATACTTGGTACAACACTTGTGTGTGATAACCGTGGCTGCTTTGAGTGGAAGAGGTGGATGACTGTCCCACAGCAGCAGTCAGAGTATTTTGGTATAATTGGATGCTTATGCGCTTGGTAGTACAAGCAGGTGACCACCAGAAGTCTTCTTTGTGGCATTTAATAACTGCTGTTTGCCAGTTCAATTTTATTCAAAAACCTATACATTTGATCTATGTTTGTGCAACAGTGTTTTAAATTAACATGGCATGACTCATGGGGGGGTGGTTTTGGCCTAGAGGTTCATTTGCTCAACTCTTGTAAAAAGGCTATTAGTCCTGAAGTGGGCGGCCCAGGTTAGATTCCAAACTGTGGCCCCTTACAGCATTACACTCTCCACTCTCTCTCCTGGATTCCTGCTCTATGGAATATCCTATCTGCTCTAGGTAAAGACATAAAACAGGGTTCCCATTCTTTTCCAGAGATCATTTTCCAGGACATTTCCAGGACATTTTCATTGATGATCAAACTGGTATGACCGTCTAAATTTAGTTCCTAATTTAGTTCCTAAATAGTCTAATCCTCTCAGTGGAAGTCTACATTGAAAGACATGTAGTCTATGGCTATCAATGAAATCATCTCTTACATACTTAAAAATGATGGCAAATTGATAATAGAATAATGCAACCACAGATGTACAGCACTTCACTTTATTAGTGCAACCAAGTAACAATGATGGGCAACTCTCATCTCAGCTTTCTCTTTTCTCAAAAAATGTAAAATGAGCTAAGAAAAAAACAAAAGAGCCAGCAAAGGAATCTGGAAGCTGCCTTACTGAAATAATTAAATAATAATAATGATCAGAGGATCAGTGCTTTAATGACCTAAATAGATCTGAATGACAAAAATGGCCACAAATGTTTCTCAACTCAACTCAGACTCAAAATATACCTGCTTAATCATGATATTCATCCTGCTAAGTGGTCGATATAAAACAAAGCAAATGTCACATTTTTTTTATTTGAGTTACCGTAAACTTTGAAAAAATCACACCGGTGTAAAGACGCACTCTGTATTTGAAGATCTCCCAGAGATTTAAAAAAATGTAAACTGTCTTCCTGCGTGGCGTTGTCTATTATGATCAGCGATGTCTACAACGTGGAGTTTCTGTGCAGCTGTGTCACTCTTTTTGTTCCTTTTGTTTTCACTATCGGGAGTTTGCACTCCTACTAGCTAGAGCAGGGGTTCTCAAACTTTTTGGAGCCAGGGACCCCTTACAGGTGAGAAAATTGTCCAAGGCCCCCTCATAATTGTAACACAGATTAAGCACATTAGTGATGTGTCATGATCAAAAGCTGCGACTCTGAGAGCCGATGCTTTATAGTGAATCAGAAGAGCCGGCTCGCATCGAGAGAGAGCCGGCTCCCAGTTTTTTCCTTTCACTGCTTAGCTCTCACAGTGCTCAGCCCCAGCTCTGCTCACAGCAGAACTTTGTTTTGATTGGTCAGCATGGCGGCCATGCGGCCAATCACATGTGAGGATATAGGATACAGGTGATGGAGGGGAGGCTGTGTATCCTGGCTTCATCTGTTCCTTCAGAGAGAGTCTTCTTGAAGACCTGGCAAAAACTCACTGAGAGGAGAAATCGGATCAGCCCATCCAAGCTGAGGCATCTGATTTTTCTTATTGCCAACCTGTGGACATTAATAATGCTTGCTTGAGTTTGGTTCTGGTTCTGTTTGTTTGAGTTTGGTTCTGGTTCTGGTTCTGTTTGCTCGAGTTTGATTCTGGTTCAGTTTGCTTGAGTTTGGTTCTGGTTTTGGTTCAGTTTGCTTGAGTTCGGTTCTGTTCTGGTTCTGTTCTGGTTCTGTTCTGGTATGGTTCTGGTTCTATTCTGTTCTGGTTCTATTCTGTTCTGGTTCGATTCTGGTTCAAGTGAAGTTCGGTTCTGGTATGGTTCGAGTTCGGTTCTGGTACGGTTCTGCTTCGGTTCTGCTTCGGTTCTGGTACAGTTCTGGTATGGTTCTGGTTCAGTTCGGTTCTGGTTCGGTTCTGGTTCGGTTCTGGTTCGGTTCTGGTTCGGTTCTGGTTCCGCTCTGGTTCAAGTCTGGTTCGGTTCTGGTTCGGTTCTGGTACGGTTCTTGTTCGGTTCGGTTCCGGTTCGGTTCTGGTTCGGTCCTGGTACGGTTCTGGTTCAGTTCTGGTTCGGTTCTGGTTCAAGTCTGGTTCGGTTCTGGTACGGTTCTGGTACGGTTCTGGTTCAGTTCGGTTCTGGTTCGGTTCTGGTACGCTTCTGGTACGGTTCTGTTTCGGTTCTGGTTCGTTTCTGGTTCAAGTCTGGTTCGGTTCTGGTTCGGTTCTGGTTCGGTTCTGGTACGGTTCTTGTTCGGTTCGGTTCCGGTTCGGTTCTGGTTCGGTCCTGGTAGGGTTCTGGTTCAGTTCTGGTTCGGTCCTGGTACGGTTCTGGTTCAAGTCTGGTTCAAGTCTGGTTCGGTTCTGGTTTGGTTCTGGTACGGTTCTGGTACGGTTCTTGTTCGGTTCCGGTTTGGTTCTGGTTCGGTTCTGGTACGGTTCTGGTTCGGTTCTGGTTCAGTTCTGCTTTGGTTTTGGTTCGGTTCTAGTTCTGGGTCGGTTCTGGTTTGGTTCTGGTAGGTTTCTGGTTCTGTTCTTGTTGAGCTTGATTCTGGTTCTGTTTGCATGAGTTTGGTTCTGGTTCTGTATGCTTAAGTTTAGTTCTGGTTCTAAACCTAACCCTAATCCTAACCCTAACCCTAACCCTAATCACAACCCTAACCATAACCCTAATCACAACCCTAACCCTAATCACAACCCTAACCCTAATCACAACCCTAACCCCAACCCCAACCCCAAACCCTAACCCTAACCCTAACCCTAATCACAACCCTAACCCTAACCCCAACCCTAACCCTAATCACAACCCTAACCCTAATCACAACCCTAACTCTAACCCTAACCCTAATCACAACCACAACCCTAACCACAACCCTAACCCTAACCCTAACCACAACCCTAACCCCAACCCTAACCACAACCCTAACCCTAATCACAACCCTAACCCTAATCACAACCCTAACCCTAATCACAACCCCAACCCTAATCACAACCCTAACCCCAAGCCTAACCACAACCCTAACCCTAACCCAAATCACAACCCTAACCCCAACCCTAACCACAACCCTAACCCTAATCACAACCCTAACCCTAATCACAACCCTAACCCTAACTCCAACCCTAACCCTAATCACATCCCTAACCCTAACCCCAACCCTAACCCTAATCACAACCCTAACCCTAATCACAACCCTAACCCTAACTCCAACCCTAACCCTAATCACATCCCTAACCCTAACCCCAACCCTAATCACAACCCTAACCCTAACCCTATCCCTAATCACAACCCTAACCCTATCCCTAATCACAACCCCAACCCTAATCACAACCCTAACCCTAATCATAACCCTAACCCTAATCATAACCCTAATCACAACCCTAACCCTAATCACAGCCCTAACCCTAACCCCAACCCTAGCCCTAATCACAACCCTAACCCTAATCATAACCCTAATCACAACCCTAACCCTAATCACAACCCTAACCCTAATCACAACCCCAACCCTAATCACAACCCTAATCACAACCCTAACCCTAACCACAACCCTAACCCTAACCCTAATCACAACCCTAACCCTAATCACAACCCTAACCCTAATCACAACCCTAACCCTAATCACAACCCTAACACTAATCATAACCCCAACCCTAACCCTAATCACAACCCTAATCATAACCCTAATCACAACCCTAACCCTAACCCTAACCATAACCCCAACCCTAACCCTAATCACAACCCTTATCATAACCCTAATCACAACCCTAACCCTAACCCTAATCATAACCGTAGGATCAGGGTGGTAATGATTTTGTAACAGAATAAATGCACACAATTGGACAATTATGAGGCTTCTCATATAAACACCGTACGTAAAAGGGTTTTCAACACACAAACCATTAGTTTTTGCAAAAAGGTAAAATACACGACTACAAAAGATCCTAAATTAAGAGCCGTTCGGGAGTCGAAAGAGCTGGCTTTTCTTTGGGGGCCGAGTCAAAAGAGCCAGCTCTCTGAAAAGAGCCCAACTTCCCATCACTAAAGCACATGCTTACTACCATTTGCACTCTTAGTTGCCCATGGAACTATTTGTATAGTAAAACGTATCAATGTAAATACTTCAGACCTGTACCATAGTGATAAACAGATAACACTTCAATTTGAATCAAGTAAATACCACTTGTATACTTTAAAACAGAGGGTCGTTTCATTCCTTGTGGACTCAACATGACAGCATTTATACTTTTCAAGTACTTAATCTTAAACGCTTTTAGAAAATTAACAGTAGCAAGACTCACATATCCCTTCGAGCCACCAAATGGTATCATAACAATGGTGTGTATGCTGTTTTGTAATGACACAGCACAATTTTATGATTTACTAGAAATGTATTCAAATTATTTCACGGACCCCCACGCTATGGTTCGCAGACCCCCAGGGGTCCCAGGACCCCACTTTGAGAACAACTGAGCTAGAGTACGGTAATTGAGCCAAATGTACCATAAAACATAAACAATATACCCCCGTTTTCTGTGAATGCATGATTATGACCAAGTGAAGGAGAAAAGATGTGAAAAAATTTGTGCAGTGTCACTGTCTTTTCCAGCCCAGTGTGCACTCAACTTTCAATGAATGGGGATGTGTTTTGTTAATAGGGTCAGGTCACACGCAGCCATGTTGGAATAATTTTCCAGGACTATATGTGATTTTCCAGGACATTTTACTTTTTCTCCCATTTTCCAGGTGTTTTCCAGTACTGGAAAACTGGTCAACTGTTTTCCAGGTTTTCCAGGACGCGTGGGAACCCTGATAAAAGACTAAAAATATACCCACCAAAAACAAGCAACTTCTCCCAAGATATGGATCTTACATCATAGGACCCACAGACTAGATAGAAGACTTGATTAGCTCTAACTATTGAGTTTGAGTTTTGAAAAATGAAAAACAGGATTTCTAATATGACTGGGTTTTTACTGCCCTGTTCTAGTGACAATATCTTGTGAGACAGTTATCAGTAAGCATATAATCAGACGTGGCAGCAGCAATGGAAGATTTAGCATTTTCTGTTTCCTACACATAGACGATACCGGGGCAGCCAGCCAAAGTATATTTGACCACCATTGTAAAATGTTTTCATGTTTGTCTATACTGTCTCCACACCTCAGCAAAGAACAGACAGAGATGTAACAGACAATGTTAAAGCTTAAGTCTCTTCAGGAAACAGATCCAACAAGTTATATTGTTGATAATCCTTCCTGCTGTTTTCATTTACTCCTGTAACTTTACCAGTTGCCAGTGCCTTTTTACGTCCTTTCAAAATACAAGCATGTTTGTCCTCAAAATGTGAAATGAAGTAACCTAGGTGTAAGGTAGTAAAAAGAAAACAGAGAGCATGACAAACGACAGTTTTCGGAGGCGAGACAGGAACTGAGTTACTTACTCTCTCAAAAAAGTGGAAAAAAATCACATCATGAACCCAGCATCATGGATTTCATTATGAGTCATGTGTATTGTTGTACAATATATTGATCATTTGTTGATCAAGATATTGGAGCTTTGGTAGCATATTTCATGTCAGGTAGGTCTGTAAACGTAAGTTCAGGACTTGCATCTACTAGTTAGAAGTTGTTGTCAGTATGTTTCCTTCAGTGAATACTTTCTGTTCTTAGTACGAGAATAGCTCCACATCAGACACACGATAAAAGTGCATCCATTATGCACCATTATGTTTTACTGTGTTCATGTTTTAGCATGATTATCCTTCCAAAGGACAAAGCTCTCTCCAGATGCCACCAGGAGGTCGACTAATGGTAATTATTGTTCAAGCAAATAATCCGGCCCCATGTGGAAAGTCCAGGTTAGTGATTTTCCCTCCATCTACCACGCCTGAAATAACTTAGACATTCTTAAGGTACCACTCACAATCTGCTAAGTGTGGCTCCACTTTCAGTCCAGACAGCCTGCTGTATAGTGTTCAACTCATGGTGCCTGTGGATTTCAGTAAAGGGCTTGCACAATGGAAATATAATGGCTCTAAAGACAGAAGGAAAAGAGGAACAGAATTTTTTATACTTTTACTGTGTAGGCTTGCATTACACACTATCACACCAAATCCCCTCAAAAACAGAACAACAGCGTCATTCAAGGTTAAAACTCCTGAAGGGAACTTTTGGTTTGTCTAGCTTCCCCAGTGGACAATATTTCACTGCTGATTATGTCCTAAACATGTAAGTATGTGTTGATTTCAACTAAAATCTCACCCTGCTTTCTTTAAATACTCAAATACATCATTCACTTTGCACTTTGATGGATTTGTTTGCTTTTGTAACCCATGTAGAGTTGTCAGTTTTAGTTTTGGTCTGTTTCATTATTGCCTAAAAACTTCTTATTGGAGCTTTAAGAACCAAGAAACCCAATCTAAGCCCATCAGTCACTGCACTACGCTGGCTGGAACTGGCTTTCAGTAAAACAAATGCTAGGCACGTTATTCTTATGTTTAGACCAGCTGCATACCGCGCAACATCTCTGGTCTGGTTAAAAAAGGTAACCAAAGACCTGAGATGGCAGCCTTGCAAAAACACAGCATGAAGAATGCAGAAACACAAGGAGAAGGTGTTTCTCTGCAGATACACACAGGTGCACTGAACATTTGTGAAGCTAGCAGGTTGTTGATGTGTTTTAGAGGATGATCCAAGAGGAAAATACTTCAGGGAAATAATTTACTGTTGCCAGAACTTGCATTTTGTCATCTGCTCTTCCATTTCAAGTCTAACGTGTCACTTTTAATTTTAAGTAGTTTCTGGTCAATTGTTCTGACAGTTTCTTAGTCTGATGTATCTCTGAGGAGACTTCAGAGGATTTCATCTAATCAGTGTGATTTTGTCTCACTGATGTTTGGTGCGAGATGCATTGTTTATGAGTCATAATTCAGCTGCCTGTTTGGCTCCCTGGTGTTTGGGCCTTTTTTAATTAAAATGATGTATACCTGTATGATTCTTTGTGATGATGACTGGACCTATGTGCAGAAACATGACCAACCTGAAAGATATTATACTGAACTATCATCTGCCAAGTGATTTTCCCTTGACACTACTCTTCTTTTTATTTATTGCCGATCTGTATGGTTGTCTTTGTAAGCATGCTTCTCAGTTGTAATGAATCACTAGTAATGAAGGCTGTGCAATGATCAATTTTTAAAAATATGATTAAATGAAGAATATCAATCAATGATCGTGACTAATCCCATGTATGTCTAAAATTCCATTATTTTGCGTTTCAAAATAGTTTTTAAGTCCATTTTAAGAATGGAAAGCAATTTTTACCATTATATTGATTAGGGAATCAAATTAATGCAATAATATGTATTTTATGATATTGTCCCCCAAGGTATCCTTTGGGCCAGTGCCCCGAGAATATGGAGTGGATGGCCTGTTGCTACGGGCCATTCAGTCTCTGTATTGTCGGAGCCAGAGTTTGGTTCGCATTGCCGGCAGTAACTCGAATTCATTCCCTGTTGAGGTTGGACTCCGCCAGGGCTGCCCTTTGTCATCGGTTCTGTTCATAACTTTTATGGACAGAATTTCTAGGCGCAGCCAAGTGGTGAAGAGAGAGCTGAGCCAGAGGGCAAAGTTCTCAATTTACCGGTCAATCTTCATTCCAATCCTCACCTATGGTCACGAGCTGTGGGTAGTGACCGAAAGAACGAGATCGCAAATACAAGCGGACGAAATGAGCTTTCTCCGCAGGGTGGCTGGGCTCTGCCTTAGAGATAGGGTTAGCAGCTCAGACATCCGGGAGAGGCTCAAAGTAGAGTTGCATGCTCCTCCGGATTGAGAGGAGCCAGATGAGGTGGTTCGGGCATCTGGTCAGGATGCCTCCCAGACATCTCCCTGGGGAGGTGTTTCGGGCGTCTGTCCGCCTGAGAGGAGGGGAAGGCCCAGGACACGCTGGCAAGATTATATCTCTCAGCTGGCCTGGGAGCGCCTCGGTATCCTCCCGGAAGAGCTGGTGGAAGTGGCCAGGGAGAGGAGTGTCTGGCCTTCCCTGCTGAGGCTGCTGCCCCCATGACCCGGACCTGGATAAGCGGAAGAAGATGGATGGATAGATGATATTGATTTTTACATTTATACAATATTTCAAATAAAAACCTCACTGCTACTACGGTGTGGTCTTAAACCATGGCTTAGAGATAGCAGACAGCTTCAAAGTACTTATTCTGTCAAATACAGGGTTTACTAATTTACTTATTTCAAAAGGTAACAATGTTAAATATTAAGAAATAGTCAAGAATGCATGTACAAATTGTCCATTGATATGGTGAGCAGGTATTCTGAGATCATTTTGATCACTCACTGACGTTAAGTGATCCCTGGTTAACACAACAGCATTTGCAGTCTTCAGGAGTTCCAGTTTGGTTGCTTCATCAGTTTCACTGGTCCTGTATGCAGGAAACTATTGGCATGACTGAACCCAACAACCTGAGGACTTTTCATAAACCAGAGTACATCTCAGTCTGTCGCCATCCATTTAGCAAACACTGTAGATCCGTAGACACTTCTTCGACAGGTCTGTGGTGATTAACACACTCTGAAGTACTGCTCTGATGTTTTTCTGATGCTTTTGCTCGCCGCCGTCAGTCTGATTAGCTGCATATATGCTTATAGCTCGTAGGTGGTATCTCAAACGTGAAGTGCTTGAAGACACAAAGTGCATATTACTTTGGACTTGTCAACTGAGACGTCTGGAGTTTTTTTAAATGAAATGTGCCGTGGTGTCTGTATTTTCCATTAGTATGGCAACTAGAGTCGAGAGATGCAGCCGTGGCTAAACTACTTAAAAAAATATATAATTCGATAGTTAACCACTTAACTTGCATTGTTTATGCTTACAGTGCAACTAATACCATATCTTTCTTACATTTCTCTCTTTGCTTCTGGCCATTATTGGCAGTATTTCAGCAGCTCCACTGAACTAAGTCTTCGCCTTCCCTTTTTAGCTGCATGCTCCTTAAGAATGCTGTTTTATTGGTCATCTGAGAGAACCAGTCCCTTAATTTCCCTTTATGAATTCAACTTTCAGATCATATTTGATGACGTTTTCTTTTGTCTACTTTATAAAATCCCAAGAGCAATCCAGGTTATAAAACCCTGCATGTGAGGCAGACAAATCCCAATGACTACAAACACCTCTGCTCAAACAGAAACCAATATACTGCTTTGATTTTCCTCTTCATACTGTCAATAATAAGAACTCGTTTCCAAAAACACCTTGTGAACTTGTTTACTTGTTTCTACAACTAAATCAAAATTCATCAGATGACAGTAGATAACAGAGATTGCCAAGATGGGAAGAATAACATCATAGTGGTGATTGTTTGTGGTATTCAGCATGAACCTATCAGCAACTACTGTCCATTCTGATAAATGTTGCATGTCAGAAACAATAAAACACTTGTTAAAAGTTGTCAAATGAAATATGATTCAACAAATATTTCAACATTTGAATATCAGCACCCTGTAATCATTTAATTTAGAGTTATTGGCAGTGATATCACAGTCTGTTAGTTCAGACACTCATTCTCTGGAAGCCAGTGAAAACACATAGCCATGCTTTTTTTGTTGTTTTGTGTTTTTTGTTCCCTTTTCGCTGTTTGTCCACAGGTGGCTGTTTGGCATTAATTTGTTATAATAAGATAAAACAGTCAAAATAAATTCACTGCCAGAACTCAAATCTCATTTAGTGATGCCTAATCAAAATATAATTACAGTTAATTAAAGTCACATTGACCCGACGAGTCCAGAAACAACATCCTACATAAAGATTTTACAAACCAACAATGATTGTAATGAGTAAAATATCTACCAAATGCATGAAGTTTCTTGTAATACATATCACATCTTGTGTGAGGTCCATGTGGCTTGTATTAAGTGTGATAGGATATTTTGACTATTACAGGGTTTCCCACAGTGTGACCCTGTAACTATAGCTGGGGAGATGGCGGGGGTTGGTTTTAACAATACTGAGATACATTTTCCTTTTTGTGTAACACTATGACATCCCTCTTTTCTCTTTTATTATTAGTTTGTGTTCATGCACTTCTTAAATTTGCTCAACTTACGTTCTTTCAGTTATGTGACCCTTCCAACACACACTCACACTCTGCATCTTTATACATACAACAGCCCCGCCCTTGCCTCTATTTTCTGCACGTATTTGATCTCTTTGTAATATTCATCAGTTGCATGTTTGAAAAAGAAGCAAAAATAACAACAGTTTCATTCAATATTCTTTTATCACAAAAGGTGATCTGCATGTGGATGACACTTGTTGATGGCATACTGTTTCACACAGATCAAAAACAATGATAGTTGATTAATAATGACATTGGCTTCAGTTGATGCACATAGCTTTTAAAAACGCTGGTATAAGAAGGTTCCAATTTAACATGAGATGTTAAACCTCAATCAATGCATTCACAGGAGGGATAATGAAAGACCTCTCTCTACAGTATTTCTGACCACCTGCAGAGCATGTGTCAGATGCTGCTGTGAAAAAGTGTTAATATTTCATCTGCATTAGACCCCCATCAGTTTACTCTCCTGTGAAGGTCAATAAAAATAGAAGTCAAAGGGTTATAAATATACATAAACCTGCTTTTAGAAGGCTGGAAAACCTCATTATTAGCACAAGGTCATTTGAACTGACCATCTGACCCCATTTCCATGAAGAAAAAAAAGCTGCAATTTGGTAACATTCTTTGGAAATGGCCACTTTGCTCCTCATGGATTTTCAAATAGCTGATTGGGCAAATATGACCAATAAACCCCAGAGAACATCCCAACCAAGTATTATTATAAGCAGACATTAACCTCTTTTTTTTACACCATGCACATCTGTCCTGATGTTCCTGTTTTCCTCCCTTTCTCATTAACTCCATCATCTCTTGCTATAAAGCCATTCCCAATGTTCCTTCCCAGTAAAACTACAGCTGCAGAAAACCAGCAAAACTGAAGAAAACATTATATTTTGGAAAGTGTGAACTAATAATCTCTCCCACAAGCTGTTAGAATGGTTATCATCACTATCTCTGACAGCATGCAGTAAACAGCCTGGCACACCTGTTGGAGGGTACTGGCAATAAGTTCATCCCCTGTAGGAGAGAGATTTATGAGCTCAAAGCTGTAGCATTATACTTTATGGAAAGCTGTGTTGAGCAGTGATAGGCATTTTTATACCAGGGCACATAACTTGAGGCTTTTACTTTTATGGCAACATTCAAGGATATGTTAATGACTGTCAAACAACTAAACTGTTTTTGCTGTTCCAGGTGCAGTGTTTCCGATAATGACAGGGTCAAGAAGAAGTGAAGTGACGTCCCTCTGTGATGACATTTTCAGCTGATCACAGCTGGATCAGCTGTCAATTGGCTTCTACTGCTGTGTGTGTCTGCACACATGTTCACTGTACCCCATTCTAATGAAACAAACAGTGACAGTCTCAGTTTGTTATCTGTTAAACAAAAACACCTGCACATGACATCATTTAATGAAGTTTTACAGGATCTTTTGGGAGTTTTAGTCAGATGGTGAATCAGAAAACAAATCAAATACAAAACTTTGGAGTGGTCCGCAATTGTATTCTTATTTAAGTTGTGGTAAAGTACACTTCTTTCAAATCACTTTCTTCCGCAACTCTTAACTGATGTATGGCTATGGTCTGTTTCAAGGCACCCCTTAGTGTCTGTTTTAGGTCCAACTGTTCTCTGTTAATGAAATCCTGCGAACTGTCAGTGCAGTCCAGTTCACTGCAGCATCCAATCATTAAGCAATATTCAATACTGGGGTGTGTCTGTCTGTGAAAAACTGTCTGTGTAGGCATCTCTCTTGTCTCCTCGCCCATCACTCGTCAGACTTCTCTCCTCCATCCTCTATCCACAGATCAACAGTCAGAGCTTTGGGATGCTCCTTAACATGGTGGATCTGAACATTCTTCCAGTTTGATTGAACGAGGAGTGTAGTGTAGTGTAGCAGGGATGTAGGTTGGGCTTTTGAAATGCTGTATGCACCACACAGGTGGTTCACATGAGCATGAGTTTCTGATATTTTTGGCACCTTCAGGGATGTGGAGTGACTTAAGTTTGAGCACCAATCTTTAGAAATGCAGAGAATGAACTTGTAGTAAAGCAAAAATTCAAATATTTATGGCATTTTGCAGTACATATTCTACACATACCTGCAGTTTTTAGAGGGGCTTGAGCACTCCAGTGTTTTAAAGTTGCTTGTACCAAAGTGTATGCTAAAGCCCAGGAATCTGTTGCTCTTCTTTGCTGTTTTTCTCTCTTGATTTGGTCTCTTGTGACCAAATGTTCCACCAACCGTGGAACCAAACACTCCATGAGAACTCCATCCCTGTGTGGCTCTATAGGTGGCTTCTCATTGGCCCACTGTGTCCCCAGGCGCTTTGTCATTGGTCCCCTTTTCCTGCGGGAGGCAGTTGAGGGCCCCCTTGGATCCCAACAGTGTCTTACCCCCCTGTTACGCAGAGGTAGCTGCAGGATTTTCTCAACTTTAAGACTGTATACACAAACAGTTCATAAACACCAGAGGTGGGAAAAGAAACTACTGAGCATGTGCGGTCCTCTCATACAGCACCAATTTTTTAAATTTAGGTTTCCCTTATCAGTAGGAGTTATAAAACGTATTTTCTTTCGTGGAAACTGGTTCATTGCAGCAGCTCGATTTCCTTTCCAATCACCAAACTTATTTGTTACCATCTGCTTGAGGAATTAAAACTGGAAACTCTCCAGTCACATAGCTTTGTCTATAGCCTATACAGTGCTTCTGCTGGGTGACGTTGCCAAGTGGAGCAAATGAGTCAGTCCCTGCTGCATACATTGGTATTTTATTTGAGCAGAATATTATCAGAGCAGCATGTAGCTGCACAATTCTTGGAGGCCCAATCCTTCATACCAAAACCCACAACAACTCCTCCCATGGCTGTTTTGCCTTTTCCTGTTTACTTTGATTTTTTCTTAAAGCAAATGTAAGAACCCAGTGTGTACAAGATAAGCAAATACCCTGTGCCCACGGCAGTCTGTGTTATTGGAAAAGCATCAAGGAGTGGCACATTAATCTAGTGTGTCTCACATTTTGGATATTTGTTGTGTTTTTGTTTGAAATGAGACAGCTTGGTAATGCACTTAACTTACAGGTTTTTGTAAAAGCAAATCAAGGTCCTGACTTGCTCTCACGTAAAGCACTCTGCTCGCTGTAATGGAACAGTAAAAGTCTCTCCAGGAAGTTGGGGTGTTAAGATTCAGTGACCTGAGCAAAGTCAACAAATCCTTACCTTCTTTCAAGCTTTTGGCAGATATCTGCCAAATTTTGGGAAATTTGAGCAATCATCCCTTTGATTTATCAAAGATGTCACCAAAGTAACTTATTTGGCATTCAAAATATGAATCCCCTGAGGTGTGCTATGTTGTAAAAACATCAGAGGATTTAGTGTCTTTAATTACTTTGATTTACAACAAAAATAAGAGTTTGGATTGTGCAAAGGTCCAAACTGCTGAGCCCTTTCAGTCAAGGCTCTGATGCGCTCTTTTCTCTCCATGAGCTGAAAGAGAATCTGGCCTCAGTTTACTCTGGGCTTGATTCAAAAAAGGATTGCTCAACTTTTGAGGCCAAAAGACAATGCTTAATCTATCATTTTCTATGCAAACTGACCCCACTGTAAAAACACCTTATTAGATATGATTAGATATGATTAGATTAGATTAGATTAGATTAGATTAGATTAGATTAGATTTTTTGTCATTGAGCATGTAACAGGTACAAACAAGCAATGAAATTATTCCCAAACACAGGGGGCTAACAGACATGTGCATTTGACTAATAAAGGCAGGGGATAGGGAGATCCTTAATGATAAAGAAAAAGTTTAGCCAGCCATAACACACAGCTTAGTACTTTTTCCCAGCACAGACAGAGTGATGTAACCACAAAGTTGTATTTACCAGGAAACATGTTCTCCCTCCGCTGTTCAATTACAGAACAGTGTCATTGATCCACTTCTCTCCACACAGTCCATCATACATACACCAAACACACACATACACACAGCCATCTACACAAATTACAAAGCCAAACACAGGCACACACACAGGCACACACACACACACACAATGGTGTCATAAAGTATCTGAGAAATAATGACGGCCCTAACAGAGAGCACATTGATTAAATCATTACACCACTAATTGACTGGAGTCATTGATCTGGACTTAACACACACACTTTACAGGACAGCACAAACAGGCCAGACAATACACTTTGTACTTTTGACCGTTTCTGATCAACAGTGGATGCTCAGGCACGTATTGTCTGGATGTTCATTTGTTTCTGTTTTCTTTTTCTCTCTGAATATCACATTCAAACAAACGCACACATACTCACATACACACACATACACACATACACACAGGTCAATCATGCCGATGAGAAAAAACACACACTGGTGTCTTGAGACACAGCACAGTTTAAACATTCATTAATGCTTAATGAAGGCAGAGAAAATGATTGATTAGGTTTTATTAGCTGCTCTGTGGGAAGGTGAGGATGGCCTTTTGTTAACTGATTAGATTGTGGTAAATAAGTAATTGGATCAGGGGATATAGACAACTTTCTCAGGCCAGGATTTAAAACTGATTATATGTAGTTTCTGAGAAAGGGATCAGGCTTGAATTAAATATTCACTTCTTTTTCTCATGACTGCCTTATGGAACATCTTTTATTTTTTTCTCTTTATTTTAACTCTCATGTTGCTACTTTACGATTCAGACAAGACATTTTACAGTTTCCAAATCATTCAAATATACACACCTATCACCTTATAGCAGACTTTTTTTTGTGATCAACTTTTTTGTTTTTACTCATATGTATACATATAAAGATATAAAGGACTTTGAATTGGGGTCTTCCTTATACCCTGAAGCACTTCTAATTTGCATAAACACCTGTCCATTTCAAATTATTTCACTTGTTACCAATGTACCAACAAAAGACATAAACTAGTTCAAACAAAATACCAATTTAAAGATGATATTAATTGTATTAAAGTATTATTTCATACAGCTGAAAAATAATGCCCCTGATTCCATAGTTAGAAACCTTTCATGGCATGGATTCTGATCTGCCTCCTTGTGAAACAATTAAATATTCAACTGAACATTTTAATTAACATTTGAATTAACATTTGAATAAAAATGGCGTCAAAGCTACTACAAGCTCAGAGAGCTAGGTTTATATGTATCATTTGGAATAAAACAATTGTTTAGTTACACACTTTGGCGTGCTTCCTCAGGTAGGACGGGGGATTATTATAAGCTGTGATGAAGTTTGTGCAAAGTAAACGCAGTGAACATTTAAAAATGTTATGTCCATGGCTGCTCAGGTGGAAAATCATCATCCTTCTCTTCCGTCACCACCATTTGTCATTAGGACCAGAAAAATGAAGAAAATGAATCAGAGAAAAAGACGCAAGAATCAAGAACTTTCATAAAAGTCAAAAGTACAATATTTGTGTTTCAAAAGTAGTGGAGTAAAAGTCACAAGTTTCCCTCAAAAAATAATACTCAGGTAAAGAACAGATACTCAAAGCATGTCCTTAAGTACATAACTCAAGTACATTAACTGTGTTACTGTCCATCACTGCTCTCTAAATACACTTCACACCTAACGATGAGTGTTTTAATCTGTCTTAAATGTAAGTTTTAACTAGCTAATAATCTAAAAGTCTTGTCCCCCTTAGGTCATAAATTCCAAATGCTTCTACAAAAGAAGACTGTGTGAAAAGCCCTTTCAAGTTTGACATTTGGAACAGATCTTCATCTTTTTTTTTATCTGAGATTTTATTTGAACACACAAAACACAAATATACACATTTACAGTTAGAAGGTGAATTTCATGCTGTCTGTTTCAGCTCTGTGGGAGAAAAAGACCTAAAAACTGAGGCTAATGTACCACACACCTTTAATTAAGCTGTTCAGAACACACACACACACACACACACACACACACACACACACACACACACACACACACACACACACACACACACACACGCAAACACACACACAAACACAAACACATATACAAAGCTCACACTCTCAGGAAATAAGCATAAAAATCCATGCAAGGAAGAAGTGAGAGAAAAATACACTTTTGCAGCACACACACATGCACACCTGTTGATGCTCCGGTGCGACTCCTAGTTTGGACCAATGGTGTGTCGAGCCACGCAGCAGGTGTCCAATTAGCAGCAGCCTAAGGCGGGACCTCCTGCTGTGGTTATAGCTCCTGACCAATTAGAGGTCTAGATTTATACCAGTAATAACTGTGTGCTCACCCCGCTGCACACATACTGTGTCCACGGTGAGTGCTCACACACAGGTATATATTGTTAGACAGGATTTGTGTATGCATGAAGAACAAAAGAGGCATAAACATTACAACTAGAGTGCATGCAACACAAACACAGACCCCCTATATGTGCTATAATCATCAGCAATTAGAGCCTTTTGCAGGATCAGTCATATCTCAGCTCAACAAACTATTGCTGCATAAGCAGGACTTCAGCTTTACAGAATGTGAGCACATACACTCACTGTTCTATAGTTGTAGCAGACCATCATTAAAGACCCATGGCAGTATGGATGATTGTAATAGAGCTACAAAAGGAAGACAGTCTTTTTCAGTCAAAGCAGATTGCTTATAAGCCCTCTTCAAATCTTTCTGCTCGGCTGGCTATTCAGTGAGTGTGTCTATGGTTACACATCCCCTGGGTCCAGTTGCAAGGCTAATCCAAGAAAAGGGTTTGATTGGTTGAGCAGTGTAGTAGCATAGTGTGTCACTGACAACAAATGCATTGATCTGTGAGTTTCCTGAGCTGCTAAAATTGTGAAAGCTGAGAAAAGCATTGTCATATGAAGTAGACTACTGTATGGAAAACTAAAACTGTGCTCTGATTGTTTTAGCTTCACAAGATGAAGCTATTCAACTGACTGAACATTCATCTGGGAGCAGTGGGTTTTGATACCTGTATGAAACAAATACTCATTGTTGAATGTTTTAGGTTATGTAATGCATGTTTGTTGAGGAAAGCTTTTTCGTTAATTATTACACTTAAGTAAATTTATGTTTAAACAGTCAGACGTGGCATTGTTCTGTCTCAAAGACACCAATCAGAGCCAAACCCTTCTCATTAGGGCTCAGACAACTTTCCTGAAGAAAAAACAATCATTGCTGTTTTTCTGCATTCTGACAAAGCTAAACTCCGTCTTATTGTCCCTTACTGGCATAAATTGCTTCCTGTATGCTTGAGTTGGCTGGACTTCATTATCCACCCATAGAGTAAATCACTTGCATATTCTTACTAATAAAGCATTTCTGTACATGCCTCCCTCTTATATAGTTTTATTATTTGAAAAATGCTGAAAGCTAGAGTTTTTGTTCTTTGACCCAGTCACAAGACTTATTTTTGCTTTTTTAGTCTCCTGAGATGAAGGAAAAAAGAGTTTTAGGTACGCTGCTCCTTCAGACTGGAATCTGCTGCAGGAGGATTTGGGTCTCTTTTAATGTTTTTAAAGGCAGATTGAAGGCTTTGGAGGAGGATACATCAGGTTGCAGACTGATGACTGTTTCTTGATCCAGAAAATATTTCCCTGCATTTTTAATTTTCATGTGTTGTATGTAAGTCACTTTGTTGGAACATGCTGCTGCCAGTCTTTGCCAGGACACTCCTATAAAAGAGATTTTTAATCTCAATGAGGCTTTCCTGGTTAAATACATTTAAATAAATAAAAAAATAACACCTTTTTGGAAAGACTACATGAAAACAAAGTATAAGGGAGATAAGGTATTTCTCATATTCCAGGAACAGATGCTGATCGATTTCAAACAAAACTAACAACACATAGAGTTGATCATAAGATGATGGTTAGTTTAACTGCTTGGTTGTTTCCATTACTGCACTCTTTGATACCTACTTGAAAGTTCAATAAAGTATCAATAAGAAAGCTTTAAAAAATGCAGTTAAGAAACACAGCCTCATCTCATCAACCGCTTGAAGAAGCATTGCAGCTCAGCGTCAGCCACTAACAAGGTGCACGGAACAAACAGGCAACACGGGGAAAAGGGAATATCTGCATCGCAAAAAATAAAACGTGCACAGCATGTGGCCTTCAGCGTCTGTGTGATTCATTTGCAGTCATGCAGTAAGACTGGCACTCAAATAATTTGCAAAACTTGGTTTCTCAGAAAGCCCCGGTATTATCAAATCACCTTTGATGCTGCTGAAAAACAAATTCAAAACCAAGACTAACAGGAAATCACTGACTGCTTGTTGAGGTTGTTGATATCAGTGTAACCTGAAAACTACAGATGGTATGAACTGAAAGCTTTGGTAAGGATTTTTAAGTAAATCTTTAATTTTTTTCTTATTGTTGTTACCTACTTTAATTGTCACTTAGGTTTTATTCATCAAAATAAACATGAATAACTTTAGTGAAGAAGCTTAACATTCTGTATGAGCACAATCAAATAGCTCCATGCAATGTTGCAGAGGTTAGGGGGCGTTGATACTGGGTGGGGTGCCTGACGATCCTTTATCCCGCCTTTTGATAATTCTGTTACAAACTGTAAAAAGTGCCTGCTTTTGAGCTTTTTTTTTTTTGGTAATGTACAGTCACACACATTTGCCTTTCATCAGCTCTAAATGAACACAGACCAGAACACATCTCAAACATATCTTCACATTTGATTTGTGACACACATGAGCAGTAAAAATCAACATAACCAACGGCTCCATGTTCTCATAAAAATAAGTTTTCCATTAAAAACAAGCCAGCAAATGAAACATGCTGAAAGCAGCTGAAACAATATCATAGTAATAAAAAATTGATTTGACACACAAAATCAGATGATGGAGCTCGGTGAAGACCAGGTGTTTACCCACTGTCTTCAAAGAATAGATATTACGGGGGGGACATTTCTCAGTATGGAATGTGGAACTCATGCTGTCATGTGCTGAGACAATTTGTATCCACAACGTCAGCCGCAACTTCGATCTTTTTGATCCATCTTTGAGTCTTTGTGGTGTTTCTGCTACTGACAGAAAATAATATCATGCAAGAAATTTTCAACACGCAGATTCCTGATGTCCTGACATTGCATCAGAAGTGTTTGATTGAGACTCATTCTATAAACAAGCATTTTAAAACTGACACTGCCATCTGATGCCTTCAGACCTCAAGAGAAGCCCCAGACATGTAAGGATCATGGGAAGTAGCTGTTGGCCTCTTGCTTGATTTAATGCCACACTGACTCTGATTTCCTACACGTTTTTATTTTTCTTACTGTATCTCCGTTTGTGTCTGCAGAGTGAACTGTCTTTATCATTCATTCATTATTTTACCCAACAGTTTTATTTCCATCTCTTGATTCAAATATTAAGTTATAAAGCACAGCATTTGTGAATGTGCAGAAAATATATTCCGTCCTTGTTCAATCATGACTTCACTTCATCTATATCACCACACCTCACCATGCCGTACTTGAACAGGCTGCTTCTCCAGCATTAAATTAGCCTGCCCTCAGGCCTCTTCTTTCCCAAACCAAGCCTTACTTTATTGTGAAGAACAAAAAGAAGAGAAGTTCCTTTGTGTTAACCTTTTTAGAGAAAAAGTAATACTACAAGTGGTTGCTTTAAAGATGTACGAATGATAAACCTTATTTACATGATACCTTAAAATTATCATTATTAAATTATATTTTTCAAGATCTGTAATGTTTCTAATTCAGGGTATATGCTGGAATCCTGAGGTTAAATTCAATACCTTTTTAAGACTTTTTTAAAAACCTTTCAAAAAATTGTTAAGACCTCATTGCGACTTTAAACTGTTGTTAGCAACACATCTTTAACATCTTGACATTTCCCTCAGGTCACAACAAGTAACAACAGTTATTCAAGGCCAACTTGCAGAAAAAAACAAGAACTTATAACATCATGATCAAAATTTAGGACATGTGCCTGAGATTGTGTGATTTGCATTCCATCAGCTTCTTTGTGTCCATCAGTTCTCTGAGCGTTTCTTTGGGCCTTTGTCTAGTCACAGTACAGTAACTCAAGTAAAGGATCTATGTTTTTCCCCTAACCGTAGCACAACTATGACAGTAAATTGACGATATTGTTAGTTTTGCAAATGTATATTTAATCTGTGTAATGTGCGGTCACAGGTGTGTTAATATCGGATATTACACCGCGGCCCTAAATGTAACTCCACCTATCAGCAGCATGCACCAAAACTCTGAAACTACAGTACATTAATAATCCACTGAGACATCACATCGCTTTGGGTATCGCGATGAATTTCTGCGAGTTTTAGTGGAAAAGGACTGAACCCAGCAGGTTAAATGTGTTTAATCACCTCGTTTGCAGACTAAGAGCGTCATAAGAGATGAGTTTAAAGGCTATGAGCCTTTAAACTCATCTCACTAATGTGCATCTGCGCCAGATGCACATTAGTGAAAACAAGCCGGAGCCGAACAGACCTACGAGTCGTGCACAGGGTCATTTGTGAGTAGGAGGGGCAGCTGAGACAGATTAGATAGCTGCCAGGCAAATGTTTCAATGTTGCCTGTGCTAAACTGTTGCTGATTGGATGCATACCTACGTCGCACCGTAAGCCCGCGGCCCAGAGGCGATCTAGTTCCGAGTACGCCACCGAAACAGTGTTGTTTGTAATAGTCGTGAGGAGGATGGATACTTTTTGGAGTCATAGCTTGAATACCAATAAAATGTAATACCTTATAAATTCGCGATTAAGACTTTATAAGGTCGTTAATTTTCCCACAATTGATTTATCAACTTTTAATACTTTTTAAGAACCCGCGGACACCCTGTATTTTTAATGTTTGGTACAAAGATAAAAACTGCCCAATTTCTGCCTGCTCATCAAATGAAGTGGACTGTGTGCTTAATTTGCACACATCAGTTATTCTCTAAACCAATGGATGAACAAGCACGTTTTTCAGTCTTTTTTTTGTCAAACAAACAAAAAGTACCCTTCAACAGACGCAGAATTAAGTTCTTAAAACTGTTACTTTTTAAAGCTTATTCAATCATTTCTTTTAGTTTAGTTCTTAAACAAAAAACTCAGAGAGGCGAGGTGAAACTTTCAATCAGTATGCTCAATAAATCTAAGGAAGCTGCAGCCAGTGATTTGTGTCAGCGCTGAATGCTTCTCCTTTATGAAGCTGGGTGGAGTTCAGATGATTGTCATAGTTAAACAACCTAGCTCTCCTAACTCTCGCTCTCTAACCTTAAGTTGCCGATCTCATTCAGTCACACTGCAGTCTTCCCAGTCACGGAGAGTGGCCCTCTTCTTTTTTTGATGACGCTGGACGTTGTAGAATTGTGTCCACGTGCTCATTATAGACCGGGGAAAATAAGAGGAGGGGGAGTATAGAAAGTTGACTATTATGATGTGTTTCTATAACGTTTCCAAAACCCCTGTGTAGTCAGCACTATACTGTATATCAGTGTTAATAATGTGCGTCAACTTTATGACGTTTATTCATTAAGCTATTGATTGCCTAAAACCCTGATATTAGCTTTTATTTTAAAGGCATGTATTGTAACCATGACTCCAAGAACTGAAAATGTTATGGCCTTTAATGCCAAACACTGTTTCTTTTCGTTCTTCAGTCCCCTGGCCTGTTTTGTGAACATGGCAACCTTAAAGAATAAAAAAGTCCTTCACCAGAAAGACTTGATTACCGCTTCTGACTCCAGTGTAGACCATGAAATGAGACCGCAAGTGTGTGTGTGTGTCTTTCATTGTGTGTTTGTGTGTGCAGACCTCATTAAGAAGCAGCATGTCAAGGGCGCAGCAAAAAGCCAACAGTCTTTACCCCAATGATTCATTCGAGCCAATTGCATAGATGGACCGTTGGTTTGTTTGAGTGTTTCTGTCATTTATCACTGAGTGGACATCTGCAGGACAGAATACAATCTTTGATGAGGGAGTCTACCCACTCATAGACTTCTTGCACTCCCACCTGATTCTGATCTGGATTTTTTGACTATTCCCCTCTCTCATATTGTAGGAGCCATCTTCCTCAGTTTGTCTCTTCCCTCCTTTCACCTCCTTTAACTGCGATTCTTTTTTCTGCAGAAACTTTACACCTCTGACTCGATATTATTAGAAATATATATTATCAGTTACAGAAGCAACTAGATGACCAATATCAAGAATTCGCAGATTGAAAAAACAAGCTATAAAAGTCATTAAAAAATAACCAAACTCCCACAACACTTTTATATTTTTAGCTGAAAACCTTTGTATATTGCTATTTAGCCGTTATTGATCTCTTTGGGTCCAAATCCCAACATCTGAGTACAAAGTATCCTCATAAATTGTTAGAAATATGCATAGCAACTGCCCTCTACAGATCGAATGGACATACATAGAGAACAAGCTGACCTCAGCTAACGTTAGCAAGCAAACACTAATTAATAAACATACAGGAAATTTAATGCTGATTTGCTGACTTGGCTTCTGTTGCATCAGTTGGTTTTCCACCCTAAATTTTGCCTTATCATGACAAATGTATTTGTTTATCGATATGACAGCTGATGCCCCTAAAACTGAGTGAAACTGCTACAAGAGCCATAGTTTGTGTTTCTTGAGACAAAATGAAACCAATGAATAACAAGAGCAATTTGAACCTGCTGGCTTCTTGAACACTACAGCAGTCTACAAGATAAGAGAAAGAGAGAGAGTGATGCAAAAGACATGTCTGAAGTGGTAAATTTACCAGCTGTCCTCTAGCATGCTGCTGGCTTCACTTGCTTTTCCATTAAAGCATGCAGCAGAAACCAGTGTCCTGTGCAGAGCCACCAGCTGTGTGTGAATGTGTACCAGTGTTTGTCTGTGTACGAGTGTTTGTGTACAAGTGTTTGTCTACATACGAGTGTTGGTGCACGGACAGAACAGTAGTGGTATAACCAGTGTTCACTATCATGTGTTAGTCTGCTTGAATTCTGAATAACACCTGGGTCCCTGCCATTTCAGGATGAGCCCTAAGCCCTGATATGAAATGCAGCCTAGCATGTCTACACACACACACATAAAAACACACATACATACAAACACACACATCACACAGAGGGTCCTTCTTGGGTGCACTCATGCATAATGGCACATTGACACACTCTCATACATACAACCAGGAAAAACAAAAAGTCCCCACCAGACACACAGACCCACAGAGGCGGGCAGCTGGCCTGCCTGCCATGCCAAGTAGAGGATTACAGTGCAAATCAGAGGCTTACCTGGAGAGAGTGTAATGTAAAAACACACAATGCACCATGATGGCTACCTGGATGCACTAGGAGGGATGGTCAACATTTCATTGTGTGAATAGCAATGGACACAACAGCTGCAAAGATTTGTTTATCTGTGTCTTCCATCACAACAATCATTATAGATTCACCCTAATAAATTATCCATCCATCCATCCATCCAGCCATCCATCCATCTTCTTCCACTTTCCTAATAGATTATGAAGCAGAAAAATAAACTAGCTACAGCTACTGTTGGCACAACCAGAGATGTTTTGTCTACAAAGACCTGTAGTAAGGTTCTGTCAAATTTAGTGTGACTTATTAGATACAGTGAAACTGAGACTCAGGGAAGAAAGATTGATGGGCACTCCACAGCTGATACAGAAAGCCAGTAGTTGGTGGGGATCCATTAGGTGTGAGACATGTGAAACATGAGACAAAATTATAAAAGATGGACAGATTTGCCAGATGTTGTCATGACTAACATTTTTTCAGAGTGGTTATTTGGAAACCGAATTACCACTCTGAAAAATTGTTAGGTTTCCAAATTATTTATTATTCTTTGTCAGTAGATCATTTCTAATTCTTTATTTTCACTATCAATGGAATCAATTCAATATTTTTTTTATCATGTAAGTAAATTACCAATTAGTTTGGGATTCTGAGAAAAATAATTTTATGTGAAAAGGTTCAAACTGGTATATTTTGAGATTTTGAGGTTCTTCACATCTTTTTGCTTTGAAGAGGTTTTAGCTGATTCTGTTCTTCAAAAGAAGTTTTGCAGACCAGTGAAGCAGAGGGGAAACATCAGCAGGAATATGCTTTGTATAGTTGTGTTTGTACTCAAAAAAACAAACAGGGTGGGTTGCATGAAAAAGCTTGGTTCAAATAGTCTACAACATGCTCAGGGTTGCTGCACACTTTTCAAAATCAAATTTGAATAGTTTTGAGACCTCAATGACGCAAACAGAGAAATGACTACCAATTTTATAAAAACACGTGCAAACTTGATAGCGCGTGCAAAGCTGACGTACTAACCAGGAGCACATGGGATTGCGTCTGTCAAATGAGCAAAATAGCACTCGCAAATCATTTAGCGTGTTTGCCTTCAAGAATATGTAGAATACATGTAGATCATCAGGACGCGCAAAATACTGGGAGGAGGAGATGCAAATGTTATCATTTAGCACACGCAATGTGATCTATCAAACCTGAAGCAGATAGCGTGCGCTGTATTTGCGTCTATATTTAGCACGTTTGAAAGGCAGGTGCAAACTGGCACAGCGTTACGCACACATGGCTGCGGTCACTGTAAAGCTCATCATAACATCGCTTTACAACATGCCTGCAAAAGCTGGGCTTACAAGCATTACTACATGTTTTAGTCAATCAAACCAAGAGAACAAAATAATAATAATAATAATAATAATAATAATAATAATAATAATAATAATAATAAAACAACACAAATTCAAAGCAGTTCAGCACCACGGATAGCAACCGCATCATTCTGACACCCACTTTAACTTTTTCATATAATGAGAGCATATATATATATATATATATATATATATATATATATATTTTTCCCCTCTTTTTTAATCTTTGCTTTGTAAACTTGTCTTCTGAATGCTTTCTTAGATCAGTTGTTTTTTTGGGAAAATCCCCGTGAAATAAAAAGTAACTTAGAAGAACTTATCTCAAAGAAATAAATCGTTTATACATTTTTGGTGATATGGGTGGTTTAAGGTTTGAATTTGAATGAGGAAGAGGAAGGAGCACATGAAAAAGAGGGAGGAAGTACGGCCGGGTGATCATTTGATACTGATAATTATCATGATATACAGTTACATATCAGTTGAATATCAGTTGAACATCAGAACATTTATCGTGATAAAAATTACAGACATAAATTTATAAACCATCTTCAACTTTCACTCAGGAGCAAAAATCTGACTTTAAATTTAAATGGAATGATTATTTGATATTTATCATGATAATTATTGAGATAAATTGATATGAAACATTTTATCACGATAAAATCTTTTTCAATATCGCCCAGCTCTAGGAAGAAGGTACAGAGAGGAGGTAAGACCGAAAGAGTGAGAGTAAAGAGGCAGACGACTCAGAGAGGAAGAAAGAGGTTGAAAGCTCGACTCTGCATGTTTTCTTTAACCAAACTCTGGGAAGAACAAATATATGTATTGTGAACTTGTGTGTGAGTGTGTGTGTGTGTGTGGGGGGGTGTGTTTATGATAGTAGTGTGCCACCTACTGCTGTGATGCTGCATTTTAAACAGAAGCACTATCAATAAGTAATGACAATGCAGGCAAATGGTATAATGAACACACACGCACGCACACACACACACACACACACACACACACACACACACACACACAGCACAGCACAGCACAGCACATTGTGGAAAGTGCTTGTTAGAGCTGGGCACCTTGTACCCCTCCTCGTTTGCTTGTTTGTGCAGATTTCTGTCATGATAATATTTGTAACCATAATAAGAGGTGACATTCTTTCATCACACACACACAGACACACACACAAATACATGCACGCACACTTACTCACACCTAACAGAGAACAAGAAATGTTTGGAGGGACAATCAGGGATTATACCTGAAGATTTTCATGGATGTAAGAAATACGTTTATGTTTTATTTTGTCATTTGTTTTGCTTTGAGAACACTTTCAGTGTCTTTTTTTTTAAATGTCTTTAAAGGGATAATTCACTGTTTTTGTGAACTGTTTGTACTTTTCAATATCAAGTGTATTACCCACAAGGGATCCCGGTCAACTCAAACTCTTTGTTTAGAAACCAGCTGAAGAACCAGTACGGAGGCTAGGCTATCAACCGCTACAGATAGGTTAACTATACCATGTAATTTAGCTAATTTTAAGTCACTCCATGACGAACACTGATGTCAATGTGAGTGTACACTTATGGAATTTTCCAGCGCTTTATTTTGGAAACTCCCATTTGCAGGAACTAATTATATATGAAGAAATTTAAGCTTGTACTTTGTGCCTGCATTGACTTGTAATTTTTGAAAGTAAAAACCACTCAAACCTTACAACTTAACAATCCTCAATAATTCTTAAATGCCACAATCACTGAAACCTCAAGTTCAAATGGATGCTAAAGACAGATTTTCTTCTTTGGGCACACAAGTGGTTACTTCAGATCATGGCTGTTTGATTCAAGATACTCTTTTTATCCTCTCAATGTTGCACAATCAAGGAATCACAGAGACATAGAACGAGCTACAGTCAATTATTATGTTTTTCATGTATTATGTTGAAAATCAAGGGGCATTTACGGTCACAAATTCTCATTACTTAACAAGAAAAGTTTTACAGCCAAGAGGTAATAAACTGAAAATAATTAGAAAACCTACGACCCTTTTTTATTCTGCAGCTAATTTGTCTGTGACATTTTCCAAACGGGTCTTGGGTCCTGTGGAGAGTTTCCTGCAGAGCTTTAAGACACTGCTGGTTATATTTTTCTCAAGCTCAATGGCGTTCACAAAAAACTTTTTTCCGTGATCTTCCATGAACTTTCGTTACTCGACCTGAAATCTATTTAAAAGTTTGTTAGTTTGCATGTTTTGATTGTTAAACTCTTGGTACAAGAATACTTAGAAAACCTTGGATAGTATTGCTTTGAGAGAACATTTTCTGCTAGAGTTTTCGCACAAGGACTCCTGTAATATTATCGTGTTTTGTTCCCTCTGATTGTCTTCAAAGATTCAAAACAGGCAAAGTGAATTTTTACAATAATGGAAAAACTGATTGACTTGGGTCAATGGTCTTCAAAATTGATGGTATGATGAAATTGTATTCTAGAGATGTCCTATTGTGTGAGGTCTTCATCTGCTGCAGTAGTACATTTCGAGGGTATTTACTTCAAATGCACATGTAACCAATTGGATATCTGTTTTCTGAGTCATCCTTCTTTGTTCCCATGTATTTTTCTGTGAAGTGCAGTTTAAGTGTCTATTGTGTAATAAACTCCATGTAGATTATTAAAATTCTGATTGGAGCTGCTTTAGTTTTCAGATTGAAGCTTCTCCAGTGTCTCTTGCTCGTATTCTGCTCCTTTCCTTAATGTATTCGTTCTGTTCCAGCCTCTTGTCCAGACTGTCAGACCTGGGCTGCTCCTGAGTCTCTGGTCAACAAAATTATGCATGTATGTATGTTGGCCACATCAACGTGTCGTTGCGCCACAATAACACACTTTTGTATATATTTGTGCTGGTGTGCTGCTTCCCCTACAAGAGCATTGTTGACATTCTGTTTTTTAGGAGCAGCAAACTGGTCCTGCTTTTATTCACCTCCTTTGTGTTATATTTTACCCCCCAAAAAAGTTTTTGTGTCGCATAACTTGAACGCCTAGGAACACAAACTTTGACAGGCAAATCCATACACTTCTCTGGCATTAATTATTATGCAGTAACACGTTTTAATCTTAGTCTTTATTAGGTTAGTAATAGTTGAATCTTTTTTGCCACACAATAGTGTTAGCCTAGCTTTGGTTGACAAAAACATTGACTGTATAGAACGGACAGCATCATTTAATTTTTGCCCACTTCGGAGTCAAAAGATTGCCTCCATGGGTGCCGACATTCATAAGCCACCTGGATGGATGCATCACAGGACTGATGTCGCACTAGTGTTAATTTTGGCGGCTATTTTAGATTTAGTCTTAGTTTTTAGACAAAAATGCCTGTTAGTTTTAGTCACATTTTAGTCTTTACAGCCCTTTATAGTCCTGGTATAGTTTTAGTCGGCGGAAACTCAAAAAAATTTGAGTCTAGTTTTAGTCAGATTTTAGTCTTTGATTTTTGCCAAAACATTTTCTCTCTTTAAAATAATTCATGTAGTCAATCAGATATCAGTATCCGGGCTACCAAGTGTTCAAATAGCCAATATTTCACTATTTTAACACTTTTGTGTAATATCTGAAGTTAAATGATTTAGCCTCTAACTGCTAAAAAGTAAAAAGAAAACATTCTTGATGTGACCACTATGAAGATATTTTGATTCTCTTGATTCAAATAAAAATGCAATGGACACAATATAAGGGCTGTATTTCACTTTTACGACGGCCCCTGAATGCACCTTGGAGCAAAAGAGGCACTGGACAGTCAGTTCACGGCACTCTGAAATGCATCTGCATCTTCGATGACAGGGAGTTGATCCAAACTTACTAAATGTGTCTGATGTATCGCCAAACTGGATTAAATCAAGCTGAAGACTGAGAACTTTTTACGGTGATGGTGGCAAAAAAACGTCAAATAGTAAACAGACGTCCCCCTGTTGTGTCTTTGTCACTAACGCACACCGGGGGTAAAAATCCTCAATGGAGATGAGACATGCATGGATGTGGGGAGAGCTGGTTCATAAAGCACACCTGCTGCAGGTAGAGACCAAGCTAACACTGAGCCCCTCAGATAATAACTCAGCCTGTCACAGGAAGTCATCACTTTTATTTCTAAAGATTAGACGCACAGCGGAGGAAACATGGATTCTTAATGTCCGGCGGTCTACTAAAGTTTTCGTCTAGTCATCATCTCGTCAAGGAAAACTAATCATACGTATGTCAGAGTTTTTATCATCAGTGATGCAGTTTAGCACGTATTAGTCTCGTTTTCGTCATGAAAAAATAGTCGTTTACGAACATATTTCATCATAATTTTCGTTAACGAAATGAACACTATGTCGCACATGTAATGATAACAAAAACACACATTAAACTTACTAATAACACATTCAAGATCCCTGCATTAGTTACAGTCCACAGCACAACAGATTCATGAGTTGATTTATATTTTTATAAAGTTTAATGACTCTCAAGTCAGGTTTTCTCTTGCTGTTTCTACTCTACTCTGCAAATATGGTACAGAACATTACAGAAGCCTTAATTGGGTTACAAAGCTGTCAATCATGATGTTGCATCCTCTTTTTTTTATAAAAAAAAAAAAGAAGTCACTAATTCAAAGTTGCAATTCAGTTAAACTAAAAAAGCCTCCTTTGCCCATGGCTAATCATATGCCATGTACAGGCAGCACTTTCCATTGTGGGAAGCTGGCTCCAAGACGCTGATTAATGTTAGCCAGTTAACTCACCAATAGTTTGAGTCCTGGGTTGACCTGGAGCAGCGAGGAGGTCAAACACCTCATAGATATTCAGACAGATGAGCATATTTGTCAAATTTTGGATGCCATACAGAAATATATGGAAGTTTACAAACTTGTGAGTCAGGGCATGAACAAGAGTAGCCTTCACTGCTGTGCAGAGCAGTGTCATGTGAAGGCCAAGAAACTCCGACAGCAGTATGTAAAGATCATAGACTGTAGAAAATATGGACGTAATATCCGTGACGTCACCCATCTGTTTCTGAACACTGTTTTGAAGCTAATCGGCAGCGGCAGCCATATTGCTTCTGTTGAGCCAGTTTGATGTAAAGAGGCGGGCTTTGAGCCTCCTATCCAACAGCTGCAGTGTTCCCACAGGCAGCTGTGCCTCTCATTGGAAGACTAGTAATCTCAATATCTTCGAAATTGCAGCGTTAGAAAAAAATCCCCCCCCTCACAGTGAGAGGACATCGAGAAATTAGCTATTCAGACTACACTGGTCTTTTGTACCAGGCTGTAAACATGTTTATTAATGCTGTAAAGATCGTCTTTTTCCCATTCATGTGTATGTGACTTCCGGTGCTTCCGGAGCCAGCCTCAAGTGGATCCTCAATGAACTGCAGCTTTTAACACTTCCACATTGACTCATATTTTTAGACCAGAGGTTGCCGCTTGGTAAAGATACAAGACCAGCTTTGCAAAAGTGGCGTTTCTAGTGATGAGGAGAAATTCCCCTGGTTCAACCTGCCAGAAAACATTCTCTGAACTAAACCAGTTGTGTAATCAGTACATGTCCTGCGATGTTGCGACACATAATTCTTCTACTCTGCTCCAGATCTTTTATTGAATGGACATGGTGAATAACGTAAGCCTGTCGCTTTTCTTATGCTAACTCTCAGTTGTAATTGAAATTGCACGATAGCTTTATCATTTCAGTTGTCTCAACTACTATAACTGGTGCAATGAGAAAGGTGCTTTGCGTTTGAGTTGCTGAGTTGATTGCATTCTCCCTGCAGACTGCTCCAGGGCTTGATTGGAAGCAAGCTGATCTCAGCTCCCTTGTTTTGTCTCGCATCAGAGTGCAATTGCTGTGTTCACATGGGTCCAAACGACTTGGGCTAAGGAGGAAAACGACCCCTAAAAATTGACTTTCACTCAGTTTTGAAGTCACAGGGACTACACACTCTCCATCACCAAAACACACTTTTAAAATAATCTTTGAACTTGCCCCTCCCTGTGTCAAGTTTCCCTCATTTTTCCTCAGCTTGCTTTGGTATGTTGTTGATTGGCGCTCACTACACACACACATGCACGTGTACACGCACTTTGTGCTTTGGTGCACTCCTAATTTTCTGTTTGTCTAGCAGTGTGGTGCACCCGTTCAAGTCTTCCTTGGGGAGCAGGCTCTCTGTGTAAACAGTCCCCACCTCCATCAGCCTTTCAGACTCAGGTAATAGAACCGCTTCAGGCTGAACAATACAGACCACTGCTGAACTACCACACACACACACACACACACACACACACATGCTGTGAACCTGAGACAGAAAGCATCATTATGGCCTGAGACTGTACTCGTAACAGCTCTTTGACCAAACCTTAAAGGTGCATTAGAAAGCTATAAACGGAAGTGTGTGAAAAGCAGGAATGAACAGGTTTCTCAATGTGCTCCTGCAGGTCTCAACTCAAACACATCTCTTCTGGAACAACTAGTGTTTGATACAGTCAGTAGTAAAGATATAAGTATGAAGAGGTGAATTGTTCTGCATATTTTTGAAGAGTTGTCATGTGAAGCTCGAGAAACTATAAGTATTGATACACAAAAAGAAAAAAGTCAAATCAAATTTAAACTTTTTGGTGAGGAGCACACTGAAGCACAGAGAGGGAGATAGCTGTATTTGTACGTGGATCAAAGAGGTGATCACACACATAAAAGTTATATCTGCTCATCTCCTTTTATATCATCCGTATCTGTAATGTTTTATTATAAACTCTGATAAACTGCTAACGTGGAGGTTGTGGAAGTTCTACGCTAGACACTGACGCAATGTTTGTTGGTTGGATTTTCTCAGTTGGATCTCTTCCCTTAAAAGTTTAAACGCAGAGAAAGGCCAGTCCTCTTAATTATTGTTTATTTCAAAGAGAAAATGTCCCACAGTATTACTTAAGAAGAAAAATGTTCCTGATCCAAATTCTCCAGATAAGCTTGCCACCATTACACAGTGAGCCTCTCATAACTCAGACAGTGAACATGTGATAACCACGTCTCATGTTGGGCTCTGAGGATGCATTTTTTGGGTGAATTTTTCCGCCTGAGAAACGGTCAGTGAGCTGTCTAGAACTCATAAACATGGTCCTGTGGTTTTCGGGGTGACACTTTCATGTTTTCAGCAAATAATGAGAGAACAAACAACAAATAAAAACTGTTCAGTTGAAAATGAAAACTGTGAAAATTGCACTGATGGGCGACTGTAGCTTTGGACAAAAGATGGGAACGGTTTTGATGCCAGGCTGAATTTTATCACTCAAATGTGTTCTACTGATAAAACATTTGAATAACTGTTGTTATAGCAGTATTATTGGACAGATGGAGGATGATGGACTGTTACACCATAGTTGCTGCTGCAATATTTATGCAAGACGGAGGACTGTTAACAGCAGAAAGTGCTGATCTCTCCGCCAACTAACACATCACCATGGCTGTTTATGCATTTTGGCATCCTTGGCTAATCGTCTGCCTATTTGGAGTCCTTGGCATGAAGACGTTTCAGAAGTTGTGTTAATGCTGCAGCCTGTGCTGTAAAGAGCCTGTGGATGAAAGTGTTTTTTGATAAAAGGCGTGCTGTGCCTGTGAAGCAGGCTAGTTAGCAGTTAGCCAGCATACGGGCTCAGTGTGTTCCCAGTTACCATAACCTGCTAGCTCAGTATGTCTCCTTCAACACCTTGACTCTGTGCTAATTGGGACAAACCCCCCGTAGTGTGACCCTCAAGGGGAGCCGTACTGGTGTGTGCATGTGTGTGTGAGTTTGTGTGCAAGTGTCACACACAGTAAGCTGTAAGGATGGAACAGAGAGAGAGAGCAAGATGGTGTTAGATCTGTAATCTTTACTTCTTTTTTTTTTTCTTCTCCTGACTGATTGCCTTCCCAGCACCGCCAAAAGGCTAATGGTGTGATCATTAGTCCAGATATTAGTCCAGGTAAGGCTCATGCTACGTTCTGACCACAAACACCAAAGGTTAGCTGACCCAGATAAAAGTTCCATCCTGGAGTCACTGTGTGTGTGCTGCCAAGGAAGGTTTCCTGCTGCTTTTCAACCCTTACACCAAGCGATGCTGTGGTTTTTATGTGTGCATGTGTTTGTGCGTGCTGCATCATTTATTAATGTTGCATCCTTGAACCAATTTCTTCACAGAGGCGGACATCCTGCTGGGTATCGCGCCAACACACCCTCCCATGTCCTTGGCGATGGAAGTTCAATAATTCTCCTCTCCTCTTTAAACTTGTTTTGTTGTTTTTCAATTACTCTCAGACCAGCAGAGACAGAGGCACTTTTCATTAATGAGTTGCACTTCAGTCTAAAGTTTTATAGTGTGAAATGAGGTATTGTCGCATAGTCTTGCAGCAGGTTTCTTCGGTATGCTGCATGTTATTAACTCATTTACTGCATTCCCTGTGTCGGCTTCACGGGAGAGCTGCTTGGGTCTGCAAGCTTCAAAAGAGACAAAAATACAACCAAACTAAAAATGAGTGATTCTGACAGCGACAATGACATGTTGTTTACTGCAGACACAAGAGAGCACCATAATGAGACGGAGAAAGAACCCCAGGTATAAAATGGGGACGTTGTATCAGTGATGTCACCCACTGGTTTCTGTAGTGGAGTTTTGAAGCATATTGGAGACTCTGACTCAGCCTAACTTTTGGACAACCTAGCAAGAGGCTAGAGCCTTTAGCCTCCTCGATAACAGCTACAGTGTGCCCACCTGCCAGTCAAGTAAGCCGTGCCCCTAATTACACTGCAAAAACTCAAAATCTTATCAAGTGAAATTGTCTCATTTTTAGTCAAAATGTCTTCTCCCACTTGATTTAAAATAAAAATGACTTAACAAGTAACATTTGAGCAAGATAGAGGGACTTGTTTTAAGACATCTTAAGTCAAACAATCTTGAAATGATCTTGTTTTGAGTTGTAATTTAGAAGAAACAATGTTTATTTTACATTTCATACATTTTTTAAGCTGAGATCTTATTTGTAGAAGACGGATAATCTTGATTTAAGACAAACCCTTTACTTGATTTAAGTAAATGCATTTTATTGGTGAGTCTATCAGAAAACAGCTCCATTGATAAAAGAAAGAAAGAAAGAAAAGTTGTTTCTTTTAAGGGTGGATAACAGTTTTCAGGCACTGTTTCTTCTAAATCAGATAAAAATATACATCCTCAAACTACAGTACATGAACACAATGAAACACCTACTTTTAAGCATAGCGGGCTTATCCTAAAAAACAACATGACTGAATATTAGTATATCCAGCTCACTATGAGAAGACATTATAACTCAAAATGCTCAAATTAAACTTTGTCATCTTACACCTAGAGAAGTGCCGCTATAATACAACTCAAATTAAGGTGAATATATCTCAAATGAAGAAGTTGACATGAAATGTATTAGTGCAGAAATCTTTTTTTGTGTGAAAAAATACTAATTGTCAGCATTCCTGGCTTATTCTGAGACACTAAGCTTTAAAATACTGGTTAAATATTTGCTTAAAATAAGTTTTCCATGCTAATTTTAAGATCACAGTTTTCTAAATATTACGTCTTATTTTATGAAAACTTCCCAAGAAAATTTTCACTTGTTCTATTGGCAGATTATTTTGCTTATTTCAAGGTAAAAGTAACTTGAAATACGTTTTTTTTTTGTTTGTTTTTGGAGTGGTTTTTTTTCCAGTGTATGCAGAACTCATAACCTTAATATCTTCAAATTGTATGAAAAATTCATCCACCATACAATGTATGTATAGAAATGAGCTATTCAGACCAAAATGTTTTGTGAACCAGACTGTAAACATGTTCATTTTTGCTGTAAAGATTGGCCTCCTTTAATGGGTGTGTATGTGGTTTTAGGGGCTTTTGAAGCCGGCCTCAAGTGGACACTCATGCAAGGAGTAACAGTTTTTACCACCCCCAAAGGCTTGCCTCAACTTTACCTCTTTGCTTCATGCTCAGTCAACCGAAAGTCAGGTTCAGGTGGCTTTTCCTATATGGTGGTCAATGAGGTTCAAAACCCATCTTCAGATACCAATGGGTGACATCACTGAGACTGCATCTATGTTTTATACAGTCCATGGTCAACAAATACATTTCCAACCAAGTGAAACTGACCCGGTACTATTATGGTGTTATTGTATAAACCACCATCACTGTTGGCATTCAGAGGTGCCAGTTTGTCTCAGTTGGTAGAACAGAAATTCCATGCATAGAGGCTATAGTCAAATGAGGACGGAGCTCAAATTAAAATAGAATTTGTGGGCATTCATTTTCTCCAGATGATGAAGAAGTTGACATTTTGTTGAGAAAACTCTCCATTACTCTAGCAGAGCTTTTGTCAGGAAACAGAAAAACAAAAGGAAAGTCTGTAACCTGTGGGCTGTGGAGATCAAGGAGTGAAGAGGAGGAATAGTTGTACAGACAGAAAGCTTCATCCGCAGCAGCAGCAGCAGAAATAAAGCATGGTAAAAGACATAAAAGCAGAGCTGGAGAAAGAAAGGAGGTGTCAAACTTATGAAAGACCAGAACATAAAAGCAAGCTGAGCTCCTCAGGTTGGTTTAATCCAAAGTCTAAGTTCTGTGAATGTAACTGATGATTACCTTTAGTCAACTATAAGTGTTCAAATATCAGAGATATGTTTTAATGATCTATTAATCTGATCTAACTAAAGCCCTGTAGTCTTTTCTATACAGATCTAAATAAAGAGTGGTAACATATTCAGTCCAACTGTGAACCACCATCATTAACTTCACTGCGTGAAGGAGCATGTTAAACACCATGCATGATGCAAAAACATAAAGCGATGACAAATAGGGGAAAAGAAAGGGAAAAAAGACAAGAGGGAGACCAGGATAAGGTGGAGAATAAAATGGATGTTGAGGATAAAAATCCAATAACAAAAACATTAAGTGATTATAAAATGCAATAAATAAGAGATGCAAGTGACAGCAGTTTGTGAAAACAGGACTGACAGACCCGTGTGTGAGTTTCCTGTGAGGGCAAGTGTGTGAATTTGTGTGTGAACGGTAAGTGGGGGGGAGAGGGGGGGCAGGTTGTTCTCCACACAGAAAGAAGGATTTAAGCCAACAAAATGTAAACTGCATCATTTGAGTAGAAAAAAACAACAAAACTCTACATAGAAATTAAATGGAGTGTAACAGAAGATCACACCTCAGGTTCAGAATAAGAATCAGCACTGTGACCTGGCTGCTCCAAGATTATGGAATAAGTAGAGCACGTTTTGATCCATCAGAGCTCTTCAAGCTTCAGTTTTTACAGGCAACAAATCTTTTTGCCTGACTCTCTCTGTACCAGTGTCTGCAGATGTTTTATTAAGATCTGAACGGCATACCCTCTTATAACCTTCCCTGTCTTGTTTATATACCTTTTAAGCACTTCTTAGCATAAAACTATAGTGTTACCTGGGGTAATATACTTTGTGCCCCTTACCCACAGGAAAATGAGAATCTATTATTACCATACAAAATCATCTCCTGGAACTTCTACAAAAAATTCAACCTACTAATGGTATTCATAAGCTTTCCCATGCCAAAAGATGGCATGCAAACTTCCCTTAATGCATGCTCCCAGACATGCCACCTTATTGATCATGTAAAATTTCCCTCTCCTGATGGATTTGACCTTCATATTTGGTGTGATGAGCTTCCAAAATTGCATCAACATAGCTGCTTTTATACACCTCTTCATTATGGTATAAATAGACCCAAGCTTTCATTTGGTAATCCTCTCAATGGAACATAACAAACATGTATTTTTGAAGCTCCAGTGAGCAACTTTTGGTTTGTGTAGAATCTTGCGCCCACTGTGGACAAAGTGGTGCTTGCAGGTTTTGTTGTGTGCACGTGGAAGTTGTTTCTTGACAAGAAAATCTCACTCTGCTCTCTTTTGTCAGTCAAATATATTTTATGCATTGAGAATCTCTGCCATGGGACATGTGAAACAAGGCTGTATCAGAAGTGTGGAGTTAATCACTAGTCTGAATCTGAATTTTTAGGTCACAAAGAGAAATCAATATTAATCTCATTCTTTTTCACAACCTGCTTAAAACTCCCCCCAGGAGCTTTAATGTTCCGCCCTGAATTGCACCCTGCAGTGAAGGGAACTTGTAGAAACAGTGAACAAATCTAAAGTAATAACCTGCCAAAATATTTGTGGGAGTTGAAAAAAACCCTTCAAGTTGACATCTAATTACATAAATCCATTAATTTACAGAAAAAAGTTTGTGTACATGTGTTTTCAAGGGCATCAAAGGCTCCACAGTAATGTCAATGTAGTAACTGAAATATATCTTGTAACGTATCGCGGAAAAATTATTGGACAGGTGATAATCTTAATAGTAATGATGATATTCTCCAACCATGAATATTAACATATCAATACTTGGGAACTTTAACTCATATGTGTGTCATCGGTTATAACATGATGGTCCAAAAAAAGGGGTCAAGTGTAAGGTCATTCTGTAATAGAGGGACTTGTTGCATGGTCCTTCTGACCTTTCTTCGGCCATCTTGATTTTGAATTTTTTTTGGGACACTTACAATAACTGGCCAGTGGGTGGCAGTGTTTAGAAAACTTACTTTCATTCAATGAAGTGGCATGAAAGGGTTAACTTATAATTCTGAATGATATGCTACTGTGGCATAAGCTTAATTTTGTCTTAATGCAGGGACATAAGTCATGGAAGTAATTTGTAATTTGTAATTTATTTTTGTAGTTTATTTATTATAGGATAGCCCCTTGAGATGCAGCATCTTGTTTCAAGGGGGTCCCAACAAAAACACAAAGCAAATTAATACACACAAAACAGTAAGTCACAACAAACACAAATACACAAACACAGACAGCTCTCCCTCACCCTTACTCCTCCTGGACCCACCCAGCACCCCACCATTGAACAAAACCATGACAAAGGATAGCATCAATAAAGAAAAAGGCATCAAAAAAGCACATTAACACGTGTCAGAAACAGGAGCAGCTTGTTTTTAAATGATACAACAGCTTTGATTTAAAGCAGTGGATGGAGGTGATGGATTTAAGAGAAGGGGGTAGATTATTCCAATCAGATGGGGCTTTGGATGTTGCGTATGTCTGAGGGAATATGAAGATGAATGATGGACCAGGATCTCTTTAAAGTAAAGTGACCATATATTAATAAAGTCATGATTTCATCCAAATAATGCCATTCATACATACATACATACACGTACTCTGTGACAGAAGTGAAAGAACCTGGCCCAGCAAAACTTTGACAACTTCTTTTTCTTTCACCTCCAATCAAGTTATTCTCACTTTGCGTGTGATGTCTTGGTTTTCTTAAGTAACTCTTTTATGTTCAGATCACTGTAACTATTGCATCAGTTGCTAATTTGGCCGCTGAGGAGCATCAAGTCACATTGCTTTGAAACCTTGCTCATAAATCTACTGTTTTTTAAAAGCTGCTAACAAAGGCTGCTAATTGTTGTTCACCCAAACAAAACCTGGAATTTCACCAGCACATGTCATCAGGGAGACGTTTTGTATAACCCCTATAAAGTTTGAGAATAATCTTTACATAATTAGTCGGGAGCATTTAGGGAATAATAAAAAAAATGGTCTTTCTCCTCAAAGCGGCCTGCAGTTGAACAGTTCCATTGTTCATTTTTATTCATGCCTTCCTCACCAAACAAAAGGTTGCTCTTCAACTTCACTCCCTCCAGCAGTAACGACCAGTGAGGGAGTTATTAAGTAGCAGTGTAACTTTCCTAAGTGGTCAGACTGTGGATGAGAGTGTTTGATGGGTAAATTGGGATCCGTGGGGGCCCAGGACCCCACAGCCTTGAGTCTCAGCACCACGCCAACGCCGAACAATCTGTAATTGGCACCAAATAGAGACACCCGACGGTTACCCATAAGGAGAGTCAGAGAAGGAGAGGAACAGAGGCGTCTGAATTACAAGATGGCAAGACCAGCGAGGGATCTGCTACTGCGATGACTACCAACCAAATCTCTCTCCTCGCTGTTGTTTCTCTCCTTTTTTGTTCCCTTTCCATCTGTCTGTGGTTCTCTTGTCCAAATCCCTTCATTATTCTCCAGTTTTTATCTCATTGTTCTCCAATATAATTCTCTGTCTCTGTCAAGATGTCATTTTCTACAGATTCACATTTATTTTCTGTTTTCTTCAGACTCTTACACAGTCAATTATTCTCCTTTTTTCTTTATCTACCATGTTTTTCATCTCTCCTTGTACATATTTATGTATCGCTCCACCTCTGTTTCTTCTGTTACCCTTATTTTTGCTCTTGTGTTAACAATGTCTTGTGTCTTGTACAACCCCAGCTTTAAGCTGGGGTTGGTAATCAGATTTAGATACACTTTTTGTTATACTGGTTAAAATGATCTTTATGTCCCGATGGCAATCAACACATAATGTGTTCTTAAAAAAGAGCAAAAAAAAGCTTCTATCTACAGCCGGGGTAAACCTGGGAAAACACTAACCAATCACCGTTTTTGGGGTTCAAAATTTTAAGCCAATCAAATCCTGTCCTGCCATTTTGCCTGCCTCCTGCACGTACATTTCCCCAGCGTGCACTCCGAGTCCCCGTCCCCTACCTCGGCTTCCCCTGCCTCTGCTGACTGCCCCTCTAGCTCGACCTCGGGCCTGTCCCCTCTGACCCGATGAGGGGCTTTGCTCAGGACTGTAGTCTGGGTCAGAGTCTGAAAAGCTCTCACCACGGGGGCTCTGACAAGCAAAAGAATTAATGACATTCAGTAAGTCCTACAGAAAATGTATATGTATTGTAACGTCCGTCCGGACGCTGTAAGGATGAGAAGCCCATTCGTGAACACATTGATCTTTAATAACCAGTCACTGTTGGCCGTGATCACGCCAACCAACAAAGCAACAATCAATGTTTGAATGAATGAAAAACTCCTCCTCTTGTCTCTCCTCTCTCCCGCTCGCACACTCTACACCTCTCCTGATGCCTTCACTGACTGTCAACACTGTAGGAATTAAGAGCATCCACACTGAACACGTTTAACAAACAGTAGAGCTGTTACAGTATTATATATGTGTTATAACTTTTCTCCTAATATCGTGTCACCGGTACAACTGGATAATGCTAGCATGACAGTTGTGAGTACTAACAGCAGCCATGTTTGTTTGTGTTGTTAACTTTCACTATGATAATGTTTTGGGGAGGACCGGTTTTGAATCAGTCACGATCATATGGTCATGAATCAGCGGTGCTCGTGCATGTGAGCAGGGGGGCGTCGTTTTGGAGGAGCTCCGAGGGGAGGGGGCAGGGGTTAGACGGAGTCATGAGGAAATGCTACGTTCAAATTCATGCTAGTTTTCCGAGACTACCAACCCCAGCTTTAATATGTGGGTATCAAATCAGATAATTCAGATAGTTACATTACATTCCCAGCTAATCTGTGGCCAAGCACCAGCTACGATAATGTAACTAGCCTAGCTAATATTAAAGTTAGATCCATAACGTTGTCCTGGTGATAATTGATTCGGCATGACTCCTGACTTTCACAATGTTGACAACCTAAGCTAGCTTTCTACTTAATCTGTGGCAGCCAGTAATGATTTTGCGGGTGTCTCTGCCATGCGCTCATCTGCCGCCGGCTGATTTGCAACCAATGTTGCCTGTCATAGTGGCAACTTGTTAGCAGTCAGTGGCTCGTTGGGTTTTATGTGTTGTATTCAGGGCTTGAAGTTCTGAAATACCCTTTTACATTTACATTTCTGAAATCTACTCTAAGATTTTTCCCAGACATTTTTGGTGTTTTTTATAAATTCCCAATGCCAGTTATAGAGCACTCTTTCATTGGACATTAGGGACTTAATACTAACCAATCACAGTGGCTTCAGCTTATTCGAGTTACTTATTTTCCAACCCTCCCTCCAGGGCCCATCACATGCACACACACAGTGGCAACAGCACCACACAAGCATTTTTTTTTTCTCTCCTGGGCTTTGTGGGCCCCTCCACGGTGGTGAGCTGCAGGACCAAGCCCTGGTATTTATATTTTAGCAGTTGCTGTGTTTGTAGGGGTTCAAGTTGAAGAACAACAGTTGTAAAAAATGATTAGCTCTTTGCAGTTCTCGTTTGAGAGATTTTCAAGTCTGACAATAAAATGAGTTCCAAGCTGTGAGGTGCCTGAAACAACATTATCAAATCTTTGGTTTTTAAAGGTTTGCTATTGCTGGATTCTTCCACATATTTCTGAGACATACAACATGCCCCAGCAGGGGAAAGTTTCCACAGGTCCATCACCTGAGAGGAGCTGTAGGCTGCAGAGTCAGGTTCCTCCAAAAGGTTGAATCTCTGCATCATGTCTTCTCATCTCCTCCCTCACGGAGGCCCGCTGTGTGTACACAGAGTGCTCTTCCACTATATGAGGCACCAGATCATTACTGTGACTCTGTGCAGGAGGACGTGCAGTGATGAAGGTGATCATGACTAGGGGGGCTGGAGGCAGGGGGCTGTGCCATGAGTCACAGGATAAACTTTACAAAACTTTTCTTTCTGTCTTTAGGAAACTCTCTGTCAAAGGTCATGTTCGAGAAGACCAACAAGAGTGACAGAGTTTCCTGCAGTGTGAAGTTCTTGTATTTAATCTACTTTTACGTAGCCATGAAGAAGAAGTACAGGTTCATTTGTGATGTTATTCAGTCCATTATACAATTATTTGTTTTCCTATGAGGAAGATCTGTCTGTGTCAAAAGTATCAGCTTTAAAATTAAACTTACAGAGTATTTACATGTTCTCTGTTTTTTCAAATACAGTGAACATCAACATGTTAATTTTAAGTTGCATAGAATAAATCTGCACACTGAACATCATGCTGCATAGTATCTAGACATAATAGCAAACTTATTGTTTCCCTCGATAATGTGAAATACATGCAGTTTTCAACCAACGAGCAAAAACATGTTACATTTTTTTTTGTTATTTGGGAAATGCAGCGTTTTTGGTTTCAATTACATCCTGTGTAATTTAGAGTGCACCATCTGAGGTGAGCATGGTGGAATGATCAGAGGAAAAGGACATTGTAAGACTGGCTCCTACACCATACATGATGATGAAACGGTAACCGTGGTGCTATAAAATCTGTAGAGGTGACATTGAAAAAAAGTTCATATAGAGAGAGTGAATCATCAACATAGCTGAACAAGTTTTTCTATGGTATAAACAAACTTATAAAATCACTGATGTGGTCATCTAAGAAACGTCACCTCAGCACTGCTCCTGTGAGTATGCTCTAATTTTAGATGGATTACTCCTTTAAACTCAAACTAGTTGTAGCAGATGAATGTTTTCTAAGTCTGTTAACACCTTGCAGCGCACCAGGGCTGCTCAACATGCAGCCCCAGCCCTGTGTGTGGGGGTGTGTGTGTATGTGTGTGGGGGTGTGAGCACTGAGTAGCCCGGGCCCCCCCACAGTGTTTCTCCGTAGGTGTGCAGATGAAAGCATTGCTGGTGAGCGTGCATATACACTCACAAACATGTTCACACACACACACACACACACACACACACACACACACACACTCTCTCTCTCTCTCTCTCTCTCTCTCTCTCTCTCTCTCTCTCTCTCTCTCTCTCTCTCTCTCTCACACACATACGTACGCACACACACACACACACACACACACACACACACACACACACACACACACACACACAACAATCTCACAAAAAGAGGATGTTTGAAGTGGCACCCAGCAGCTGAGCTGAGTTGTGGCCGTAACTTCAGTTTGACATCTGGCTAAAATCCCCCAGAGAAGACAACACACACACACACACACACACACACACACACACACACACACACACACACACACACACACTTTTCTCCCACTCTCTCCAGCTCAACATGTATGAACTCCATCATGCTTACACAAGCAGTACCTTAATATGATTGGCTATCAACTCAATGACGTCACATTGAGTCATTACAAAGTCTTCAATTCCGGTGTGTGTGTGTGTGTGTGTGTGTGTGTGCGCGCGCGCGTGTGCGTGTGCGTGTAACAGTATGATTATCTAACCAGCGTTTTTCCCTCCTGCTGTCGTTAGAGAAAGATAATCATCTCAAAATTAACACCAGAGCATGCATTAAAAATAGATCCTTTGGAGCCTGGTGGTAAATGCAAAAATAATAATAAAAATCCATTGGGGGAAAATTTTGAGATTATTTGTTCTGTTGAGGACTTAAAAATTTCAGTATCTATGCAACTCACAGGGGTGTTATTTCCTCTGATGAAGATAGAATTCCTTAAGTTACTATGCTCTGTCCAAAAATGTTCTACAACTCAATGACTTCAAATCTAAAGCTATTGTCTTCCCCGAGTTGTAGCTTCATTAATAATCTGCCCTCAGCCTGGGTGCCCTATTATTCAACCTTCGTAAAGAGGGCCGCAACCAAGGAGTCATTTTTGACTAAACCTTTCCTTTGACACCCCAAGTGACCAAAGTTATGCAGACCTGTTGAGCTCAACTGAAACAGTTAAATAAAATCAGGTCTTTCCTTTCCCCTGCAAACTTAGAAAAATCATCCATGCGTTTGTTTCTTCCACACTTTGTAACTTTTGTAATGCACTTTATCCCAGCATGAGCAAGCCCAACATCTAAAGACTGCAATTAATTCAAAACCCTGCTGCCAGGCTTTTAACACGCTGCAAGAGAAGCAATCATATAACACCAGTCCCCTCTGTCCTTCACTGGCTACCTGTGAGTTAGAGAATAGATTTTAAGATTTATCTGCCTTGTTTTTAAAGCCTTCGATGGCCAGGCTCCAGCCTATATCTGTGACCTGCTAACACCCTGTGAGTCTGACCACTGCCTGAGGTCTTAAATCTGGACTGGTCACAAGAGGTGACTGAGCATTTGCAGTTCGGGCTCCACAGGTGTAAAACCCCCTGCTGGAAGATGTGAGACAGCCAAACAGTGTCCTCTTTAAAATCTCATCTGAAGTCACTTCTGTCATCTGGCTTTCTCTTGGACAGTGGCTTTGTTGTATTTGTCTTTTGTACCTTCTAAAGTACTGAATGTTATTGATGTGCTATTTGCTTTTATTTTTTTGTCCAGTTTTATTTTCATAATTTTGTCTTATTTATTTCATGCGTTGCTTTGTTTGTTATTTACATAATTTAATTGGTATCTAGCCTGTTATAACTGTTATCTGCCCTGTGTTGATTATTATTTCTTGTTTATATCAATGGTCAAGCCATGTGTAACTTAATAATAATTCTAATTCTAATAAAAATGTTAATGATAACAATGAAATGAAATAATAATAATAATAATAATAATAATAATAATAATAATAATAATAATAATAATAATAATACTTTTTATTATTTCTTCACACCATAAGGTTTTATGTCTGTATGTGGACATATCTAAGCTCTATCAGGGTGAGAGTACAGTTTCGATCAGTATAGAGTGGAGATGCTAACAGCTCATTTCTACTGTCAGATGCAAAACAAGAGCAAACTGCGCAGAGCTGCAAAACTTTACAGGCATGTTTGTGCTGGAATGTCAGTAGTGCAATAAGCTTTGTGAACAACACCTCAAGACAGAACAGAAAGTGGGAGCACTTGATGCTCCACTTTTGGTGTCATAGCTAGAGTCCATTTTTGTTAATTCAACCCTGAGTTTTGTCTATCAGGCTGGAGGATTCAAGCAGATTCATCTGCATGAAGCCCAACATTGAATGGATTCTAACTCAAAACAATGACATCTCATGGTCATTTGCTTCCTGACGGTGGGGTCTGCAGCCAGTTTAAACTTCTCTAAGTATTTCTTTTTCAACCATAAACATATTTTGAAAACTACCTTTTGTTTGTTCTCTCTGACAGTTTTTTGTACATTTTTTTAAAAGATCTAAAATATTAAATTAAAAAAATCACGCCTACTAAACGTATTTAGTTGCATCTGCTTTTGAAATAATGAAAACAACAGAGACCGAAACAGAAAATCTAATTTGAGAAATGTGCAGTTGCACTGAAAAGACAAAAGATTGAATCAGAGTACTTGAATTACAGCATAATCTGTCAGCTTTCATTTTTTAATCAAATCTTTGGCTTGTATACTAATTTGTTCAACATTCTTACCATTGCTTTATGCTGATTTTATTTGATTTTGAATAATTTCTTTCTTTAAGATAAACTTGGAGCTAGAAAATCACATTCACAGAAGAGGTACCCGAGCCATAATTAAACTGTTTTAATGTATATCTTTTAAATATATACATACTTTTTTAACGACAGATAATAGTGCATAGTCAAATGGAACTTAATACTCACTCACACATGTAGGTCGAGGGTGTACATTTTACACTTTAAGAGCCAATGGGCCACAATTACACCAAATCATTTTCTAAACCTTTGCACTCCTTTAAAAATGGACCTCATTATTGAACAGAAATTATTAATTTATGGATATATTAAACATTTCTTTGAACCTACATTTGCAGCCATGTGTGCAGTAAATCCATGCTCGTTGCTAAGTGAAGAAATTAAACTTTTTCATGTCTGCCTTAAAGCTTAACAAGGTGGCACTGAGGAGCTTTTCATAACAGACAATATGATATATTCATTTTGCGTGTAAGAACGTGCCGCTGCGGATGTTCATCTGTTGTGATCAATTATAAATTAGCCCTCTGGATGGCTGCCAGCATGGTAGTGCTGTTAATTTCAGCAGGCGGAGCAGTGGCTCCATGGGTTGGAGCAACCTCCTGGATGAGCTCCAAGTGTCTCTCTGATTCTCTCTCTGAGCTGTTAGTGTGAGTGTACAGTATCTGTGGTCATTTATGGTCCATGTCCACCCCTCTAGCTCTCTGTTCTGGTCCTCTAGAGTAAATTTGAGCTGCTGAGAATCTCCAGACTCGTACAGTTATTTAGCTGGGAGCTCTGTTGAGTTTTATTTTTTATTTTATTTTATTATTAAGGAAACATGAAGTCACACTAGATCTTCTGGTGTTGCTC